>NC_072459.1:328496-365996 GCF_027596085.1 Anoplopoma fimbria
TAGTTAGTTATTGTTCTTTACTGTGTCATCAGCTATTTATTAAACTGGTTTGATCTTGTTTTTCTACTTATGTCTCTTTTTGTTTATTTGTCTGTTTGATTCTCTGCTGATGATGAAATCCTGCAAATATTCCGCTGAGGGAATAATAAAGGATTATCTTATCTTATATGTATACGTATATATATATATGTATATGTATATGTATACATATACATATATACATAACCCATACATATAACCCTCATGGCCTGGAGATAGGAAGGAGCTGTTCCTCTCACTGCCCTGTAGGCACCAGAGTCTGTAGCTGGATGCTCCTACAGGGAGCAGTGTAGAGAACGGAGAAGGGAAGTTGTGTGGGAGAACTTGGGTCATTGAACACCAGACGAGCTGCAGCTTTCTGGACGAGCTCCAGAGGTCTGATGGCCGACGCCGGGGCTCCAGTAGTGAGTTGCAGTAGTCCAGGCGGGAGATGACCAGAGCCTGTAGAGCACCTGCACCGTCTCCTCAGGGAGGAAGGGGAGAATAATATATATATATTATATATTACTATAGTAATATATATATATATATATATATATATATACTATATATAATATATATATATATATATATATATATATATATATATATACTATAGTAATATATATATATATATATTATATCCTCAGGGAGGAAGGGGAGAATATATATATATATATATATTACTATAGTAATATATAATATATATATATTATATATTATCCTATAGTAATAGTAATATATATATATTATATATTACTATAGTAATATATAATATATATATATATATATTACTATAGTAATATATAATATATATATATATATATATATATATATACTATAGTAATATATAATATATATATATATATATATATACTATAGTAATATATAATATATATATATTATATATTACTATAGTAATATATAATATATATATATTATATATTACTATAGTAATATATAATATATCATCAGGGGAGAATCCTCCTGATGTTGTAGAGGATATAAATGCATCATATTAATATAAGTACAAGTACAGACTAAAGTACAAAGTTGAGTAAAGTAGAAATAATCAAGTAAATTACAAGTACCTCACTTTAGTACTTCTTTTCTACTATGAAGTCAAAGTTTCAGCAGGAAGAAGAAATGAAATCAGAGTTTTCTGCTGACTCACTTTTTCCCCGGATTTCTCAAAAGGTAGAAAGATGACGTCATACAGGAAGTGAAGGTGATTAATGACGCACACACACACACACACACACACACACACACACACACACACACACACACACACACACACACACACACACACACACACACACACACACACACACACACACACACACACACACACACACACACACACACACACTTTTACTCTGAGACTCAAGGTGTCACTCAAACCTCCTGATGGTGCGTTCAGGTGCTCGTCCATTCAAGTTGGATGGAATCAGGATGTGAGGCGTTCATGTTAGTCGGATATTTATGTTTCCTCGTTGTGATTATGACTTGATAAACGTTATTCAAAAGATGGGAACTCCTAATTACGATCGCTGTAATGAGACTTGAAGGCAACACTAATCTGAACTCATAGTTTAGATCAATAATAAATATAAATCATCAATATTTTATATTTCTTATTGAGCTCACGTGCCGCATATTGCTGATGTATAAGTACCTTCACTAGTACTTAGGTTAATGTACTTTACCTGAGTATTTACCATGATACCTTATACTTCTGCTTTACTACGTTTATCAGAGTTTTTATCAGAGTTTTTTTAAATATGATTAGTTATTGACAGAAATACTGATAATCAATGACAGAATATAAAACATGAACTGCTTGTTTTCAGTGTTTATTGTATATATTCTATGATATATATATATATATCATAGAATATATACATATATATATATATATATATATGTGTGTGTATGTGTATGGGTCAATGACGAATAAGGCTTCTAAAAACAGATCATTTAAAAAGTATTTTCAAACTGGATGCAATTCATATTTTTGTGTGTGGAACAATGCTGTTAAAAGTCACATTTGTTAAATTACTTTTCAAAGTGGTTGAATTCATTTTTAACAGTATTTTTACCTTCGACCACCTGCTGGCAGCCTCAAGCAGACTTCTAGAGGATCATCAGTCATGGTGGAACTTAATGTTCTTCATGTGGGAAAAGGCTGACTCATGAATAAGTAGAGCTGAATGATGCAGTCAGGAAGGAGCACGTTTCCTCATGTTAGGGTTAAATCTGTCCACGAGCCTCCAGACGGGCTCAGGTGAAACAGCGTTGATACATACATGTAGCGACTAGCACATACATGTAGCGACTAGCACATACATGTAGCGACTGGCACATACATGTAGCGACTGGCACATACATGTAGCGACTGGCACATACATGTAGCGACTGGCTCGAGTAAAGCAAACTCTGACACTTGTCACTCTGCTCTGTGTAGAGCACACTGTCCAGGTGATGTCCAGGTGAGCACACTGTCCAGGTGAGCACACTGTCCAGGTGAGCACACTGTCCAGGTGAGCACACTGTCCAGGTGAGCACACTGTCCAGGTGAGCACACTGTCCAGGTGAGCACACTGTCCAGGTGAGCACACGCCTTCCGCTGCGTCTCCAGCTCTGACGCCAGGTTTTGGAAGTTCCCCAAATCATGGATGCAGCTGAGGACAGATGTTGCATTTTTCGTTTGAAAGCATTAACTGAGCTGATCACATCGACCACGGTTCTGTCTAAATTAAGCTCATTCAACATGTTGGTCAGATCGGTTAAACATGCCACGTCTAGCAGCCACTGATGGTCGTTTAGCTGGTTGTATTCTGCATGTTTAACGACAAGGAGAAACTCCTTTATCTCCGGACAGAGCTCTGGAAGTCTCTGCAGGAATGTTCCCCTACTAAGCCATCTCACATCAGTGCTCAGTCAGCCTTCTCCAGATGGAACAGCCGTCTTTGAAGAGCTCTCCTCGGATAGAACAGGCGATCTTCGTTGCCACATCCATTATCTCTTTCATGTTTAGCATTTTTTCGCATAATGCTTGTTGGTGTATGATGCAGTGGTCATTAAGGAAGTCGGGGAAAGCATCGTCCTCCCTGCACCGTCCGGGGTTTCCTCAATAAAGTTTTTGAAAGACTGAAAACTGTTCCGTCACGTATTGTTAACAGCTCCTCTTCTGCAGTCATGTCTGTAAACACCATCCACTCAGTGAGGAACACTGCTGAGTCAGATCCTCATGACGTCACTGTGTAACTGTACTTCTTGAGCTGGAGAGCTTTGATTGAAGATAATATTTCCGGTTTGTTTTTAAAGTCCCGAAACGAGTCAGCTGCTTCAAGGAAAGCCTCTTTTACCACCTCTCCATCTTGTGAACGATGCTTCGGTGGCTGCTGAGAGAAATGACTGCTGTCCGGACAACTGTGATCTTCGTTCCTTCACCTTTCTCTTTCTCAGCTCGCTTTTCAGAGGGAAGTCAGTGTCGTAGTTTTTATGAACAGTCCGAAAGGGCCGCTCCACATTTCCCTTCTTCGGAATAGCGATGGTAGATCAGACAAACGCACTTCGAATATGACATTCATAATGTTTAGAACCTTTAAGGTATGTTGACCTCACATGGGTCATAATGTTGAGAACCTTTAAGGTATGTTGACCTCACATGGGTCATTATGTTTAGAACCTTTAAGGTATGTTGACCTCACATGGGTCATAATGTTTAGAACCTTTAAGGTATGTTGACCTCACATGGGTCATTATGTTTAGAACCTTTAAGGTATGTTGACCTCACATGGGTCATTATGTTTAGAACCTTTAAGGTATGTTGACCTCACATGGGTCATAATGTTTAGAACCTTTAAGGTATGTTGACCTCACATGGGTCATAATGTTTAGAACCTTTAAGGTATGTTGACCTCACATGGGTCATTATGTTTCACATGGGTCAGAACCTTTGTTGAGAACCTTTAAGTATGTTGACCTCACATGGGTCATTATGTTGAGAACCTTTTTAAATGTTGACCTATGTCATTATGTTTAGAACCTTTAAGGTATGTTGACCTCACATGGGTCATTATGTTGAGAACCTTTAAGGTATGTTGACCTCACATGGGTCATTATGTTGAGAACCTTATGTCATGTTTAGAACCTTTAAGGTATGTTGACCTCACATGGGTCATTATGTTGAGAACCTTTATTATGGAACCTTTAAGGTATGTTGACCTCACATGGGTCATTATGTTGAGAACCTTTAAGGTATGTTGACCTCACATGGGTCATTATGTTTAGAACCTTTAAATGCATAAATTAAATTTGGTTTTAATGTTTTAAATCTCACATGGGTCATAATGTTGAGAACCTTTAAGGTATGTTGACCTCCATTTGATGGGTCATTGTTTGTGCGCGGAACCTTTAAGTTGACCTCACATGGGTCATTATGAATTATGTTGAGAACCTTTAAGGTATGTTGACCTCACCTTTGTTGAGAACCTTTAAGGTATGTTGACCTCACATGGGTCATTATGTTGAGAACCTTTAAGGTATGTTGACCTCACATTATGTTGAGAACCTTTAAGGTCACATGGGTCATGTTTAGAACCTTTAAGGTATGTTGACCTCACATGGGTCATTATGTTGAGAACCTTTAAGGTATGTTGACCTCACATGGGTCATTATGTTGAGAACCTTTAAGGTATGTTGACCTCACATGGGTCATTATGTTGAGAACCTTTAAGGTATGTTGACCTCAATGGGTCATTATGTTGAACCTTTAAGGTATGTTGACCTCACATGGGTCATTATGTTGAGAACCTTTAAGGTATGTTGACCTCACATGGGTCATTATGTTGAGAACCTTTAAGGTATGTTGACCTCACATGGGTCATAATGTTTAGAACCTTTAAGGTATGTTGACCTCACATGGGTCATTATGTTTAGAACCTTTAAGAACCTCACATTCATAATGTTTAGAACCTTTAAGGTATGTTGACCTCACATGGGTCATAATGTTTAGAACCTTTAAGGTATGTTGACCTCACATGGGTCATAATGTTTAGAACCTTTAAGGTATGTTGACCTCACATGGGTCATGTTTAGAACCTTTAAGGTATGTTGACCTCACATGGGTCATGTTTATGTTGTTGAGAACCTTTAAGGTATGTTGACCTCACATGGGTCATTATGTTGAGAACCTTTAAGGTATGTTGACCTCACATGGGTCATTATGTTGAGAACCTTTAAGGTATGTTGACCTCACATTCATTATGTTGTTTATGTTGACCTCACATGGGTCATAATGTTGAGAACCTTTAAGGTATGTTGACCTCACATGGGTGTTGAGAACCTTTAAGGTATGTTGAGTTGAATTAAGAGGATCAGAGATCACATGGAACTCCTCCGTCTGTGATAAGAAATGAATTATTTAAAAATAAGTTAAAAGTAGAAATGTAATCAATATTTGAAAGGACAGCCATAAAGGTCAGCTGAGTTCCTCTTGATGATGTAATAACCTGGAAACTGTTGTGCACTTTAATATTCAAATAAAAGTCACATATTTACATTTGAAGAATGCAAATTGTTGGACAAAAGAGTTTAAATTGTCTAAATTGCTTTGAACTATAGGTATTTGTAAAATGTGGTTCTTTTGAAAGATTTGAACAATAAAATCATGCCATTGGATTAATGTAGAGTTTTTTTAGTCTGTTCATTTGCTAGGACAGTTGCTCCACCCCCCATTTTCAGGGCCGAGATGCCAAAACATAAAATAATATATATTATTTGAATGTTCTGATAATGTGTTCAAACTCATATTGAATGAAATAATACATGTCATGAATTAATAAAATTATTCAGAAGTCAATAATGGGCTCGGACACGGACCCACATATATGTGTGTGTGTGTGTGTATATATATATACATATATATATATATATATATACACACACATATACATACATACAGCGGGTAAAATAAGTATTGAACACGTCACCAATTTTCTCAGTAAATATATTTCTAAAGGTGCTGTTGATATTTTCACCAGATGTCGGTAACAACCCAAGTAATCCATACATACAAAGAAAACCAAACAAATAAGTTCAGAAATTAAGTTATGTGTAATAAAATGGAATGACACAGGGAAAAAGTATTGAACACATGAAGAAAGGGAGGTGCAAAAAGTCATGGAAAGACAAGACACCAGCTGAAATCTATCAGTGATTAGAAAGCAGTCCTGCCCCTTGTCAGTGCAAATGAATATCAGCTGGTTCAGTCCCAACTGATGGCCTATAAAAAGGTGTCTCATTACCAAGGTGTCACACAAGAAACATCTCATGATGGGTAAAAGCAAAGAGCTCTCTCAAGACCTTCACAACCTTATTGTTGCAGAACATACTGATGGCATTGGTTCCAGAAGGAAATATATTTTAAGACTTATATGACTTAAATAGTATCTCAGGCTCCATCATATTGATGTAATAGTTATTATAGTCAGATTATTGTTTTATATGAATCAGTGATTTAATTCCAGTCTGTCAGTTTAAACTATTTCCTGCATCTGGATGATGGTTCAGGATTAGTTACCATGACGATCCACCAGGTAAGAAGTGAACCGTGATGTTGAACTCAGACCGTTTGTGACTACATTACCCAGAACACCACAGAAACAAACGCGTGTAAACAAACCCAAAGATTATTTTATTTGTTCAGATGTTACAGCAGGAAAACAACTCCAGAGGGGAAGAAGAAGAAGAGAGCAGAGGGGGATTGTGGGTAATAACTACTAACATCAGCGTGCAGACACGCACTTACACACACACACAGGAAGTCAGCAGAGAGGATCATGGGAAGCTATCGTCGTCGTCTTCAGCCATTTCTTTGGCAAACTCCAGATCCTGCTGCTCACGCTCCCGACGCTCCTGAACGCAGCACGAACACAAACGAGTACAATAATGAATAACCCAAACGTATTCACAGCGTCCACTCAGACCGGAGTGGAGTTCTTCCTGCATCCAGTGTCCTTTAAACTGTTTGAAAAAATGTGATGAAGCTTCACACACACTTTACGTGTGTGTGTGTGTGTGTGTGTGTGTGTGTGTGTGTGTGTGTGTTTTACCTCGGCTGACTCCAGGTCTTTGTTGTAGGCTTTAGGAGGAAACCTCATGGCCTGCAGGAGGAGTCAGAGTTATTTTACTGAAGCTCTTCTTTTTAATAAACCAACAGTTATTAACAGTAAGTACCAGTTATTAACAGTTATTAACAGTAAGTACCAGTTATTAACAGTCTCACCTTGACAGACATGTTGTGGATGTCCAGGCAGAAGGAGATTCTCTGGTGGAATGCCAGCTGAGGCTCTCTGGTTCCGTAGATGTCCATGGTCTCTTTTGATTGGACGAAGCCTTTTTCGTGGTTGATGCTCGCCTCGATCACTCCGTCACGGATCGCCTGAACCACACACACACACACACACACACACACACACACACACACACACACACACACACACACACACACACACACACACACACACACACACACACACACACACACACACACACACACACACACACACACACACACACACACACACACACACACACACACACTTTGGTCACCGTTCACTCTGAATGTGGAATAGAACTCTGACTATTGACGTTCTGAGTCAACACCAATCTGAGACTCAATCCATAGTTTGGTTACTGGTTTCTTAGTTTTCTCCTGCTTGAAGACGATGAAGATGAAGACGATGAAGATGTTTGGAGGTCACACTGAGTGTGTTATACATGCGGATGAGCTGAAGTTTCCACGTTACCTTGGCGACGATGAACTCTGCGTCCTCTGGGCTGTCGAGCTGCAGCTTCTGAGCGATGTCGGCCAGCGAGATACGAGAGTACGACAGGCTGATCATACGCACACCTGAACACACACACACACAGTTACAAACACGCCTTTAATGACTAAAGTCCATCTGATGACATCAGCCTGTGATGTCGGAGCCTGTGATTGGCTCACCGGTCTTGATGACGTTGTGTCTCAGGCGGATGATGAGCGTGTACGTCCCGTCGGTCTGAAACTTCTCCCCAAACTGCTCCAACACCTGGTTGAACTTGGCCAGGTTACCTGCTCTCACCGCTGGACACACACAGTACACACACAGTACACACACAGTAAGAATAGAGTACACAGTACACACACAGTACACACACAGTAAGAATAGAGTACACAGTACACACACAGTACACACACAGTAAGAATAGAGTACACAGTACACACAGACGATATAAATATCTTTACAGTGAATGTGAACACGACTAAAGGAACCCATCAGGGAGTAAGAACTGACCCTGAGTCAGCAGGAAGTACGGCATCAGTGACCTCTTCAGTGACGGCTGTCTGAACTGGAGTCTGTCAGGAATCTCTCCCAACAACAACTCCACCACGATCAGCAGCTTGTGGACCTGATCACAGATCAATACGGCTGTCATCACTCCAAGTACCACCATGTTATAAGCATGTAAACCAATAGTTAGAAAGCATGTTATCACGTGTAATAACACATGTATATACCACATGTATATACCACGTGTATATACCACATGTATATAAACGTGTATATACCACATGTAATAACACGTGTATATACCACGTGTAATAACACGTGGTATATACACGTGTTATTACACGTGTATATACCACATGTAATAACACGTGTATATACCACATGTAACAACACGTGTATCAGTGAGTAACGGACCGTCTGTTTGAAGCCCACAGCGGTGTGTTGGGGAGCTTTCCTCAGAGCGTTGGTCAGAGTCCTGCGAGCCTCAGAGTACTCCAACTGGATCGCCTTGATACGACCTGCAGGAGGTCACATGACAATCAGGTGAGCACAGGTAAACATACCCTTACACAACAGGACCTCCATAAAGAAAAATAAACACAGGTACACAGGAAAGACAGGTATCAGCCTCACCTGTGTAGTATATCAGTCTCACCTGTGTAGTACAGGGATCAGTCTCACCTGTGTAGTATATCAGTGTCACCTGTGTAGTACAGGTATCAGTGTCACCTGTGTAGTACAGGTATCAGTGTCACCTGTGTAGTACAGGTATCAGTCTCACCTGTGTAGTACAGGTATCAGTCTCACCTGTGTAGTACAGGTATCAGTGTCACCTGTGTAGGTATCAGTCTCACCTGTGTAGTACAGGTATCAGTCTCACCTGTGTAGGTATCAGTCTCACCTGTGTAGTACAGGTATCAGTCTCACCTGTGTAGTACAGGTATCAGTGTCACCTGTGTAGTACAGGTATCAGTGTCACCTGTGTAGTACAGGTATCAGTGTCACCTGTGTAGTACAGGTATCAGTCTCACCTGTGTAGGTATCAGTCTCACCTGTGTAGTACAGGTATCAGTCTCACCTGTGTAGTACAGGAGTGTAGTACAGGTATCAGTCTCACCTGTGTAGTACAGGTATCAGTCTCACCTGTGTAGTACAGGTATCAGTCTCACCTGTGTAGTACAGGAGTGTAGTACAGGTATCAGTCTCACCTGTGTAGTACAGGTATCAGTCTCACCTGTGTAGTACAGGTATCAGTCTCACCTGTGTAGTACAGGTATCAGTCTCACCTGTGTAGTACAGGTATCAGTCTCACCTGTGTAGTACAGGTATCAGTCTCACCTGTGTAGTACAGGTATCTGGCCCACTCGTTGTTGTTGGCGAGTTCTGGGAACACGGATTTGGACACCAGCTTCTCAGCCTGGTCGTACAGGTTGAAGTGCAGGTAGTTCCTGAGCAGCAGGTTTAGGAGGACGGCCTGACCGTCAGCGTCGTGACGAAGAGTCGCTGTACGAAGACGAGTGTGGAGGAAACTGGAGAGCAGAACAACAACCAACACTGTTACATCATGGTAACACCTGGTCCTAACGTGTGTGTGTGTGTGTGTGTGTGTGTGTGTGTGTGTGTGTGTGTGTGTGTGTGTGTGTGTGTGTGTGTGTACCTGCGCATGGTGTCAAACTGCTTGAGGAACTCGTACACTCTGGCGTGGTAATAATAACACTTAGCAGCTACCAGATCCAGAGCTCTGCGATTCTTAGACCCGATCTTCTGCAGTAGGTCGTCTGACACCTTCTGAGCCTGAAACACAAGAGATCATCTTCATCATCATCATCACCACCACGACAGACAGACAGACAGACAGACAGACAGACAGACAGACAGACAGACAGACAGACAGACAGACAGACAGACAGACCTCGGTGTATCTCTTGTTGTTGGTCAGGTGAACCACCAGCAGCAGCTGAAGATAAGCCTCCACCTCCGGCAGCAGAGGAGAGGACGCTGCTTTACCCGTCCTCGGACGAAACTGGACATCTCCGTCCGCCATCTCCATCGGCTGATGAGACAGACAGGTAGAGGGACAGACAGACAGCAGGTATCAATACTGATCATCTGATCACATGTCTCCTGTGTTCAGACATCCAACTCTGACTCAGAGTTCACTTATTATCGTTTCCTAACTGAGTTCTACTAAATCTAAATGGAGTTTGGTTTGAGGAATGAGGGTTCAAACATCATGCATCATGTGATTCAGGAGGTAAGGAGCAGCAGACCTCGTCCAGGAAGCCCAGCAGGAAGTCTCTGGTGGTGGTGTTGTGGGTGAAGAAGCCAGAGACGGCTTTCAGCAGCACGTTGGTGTTCAGACGACGGCTGGTGGACGGCAACGCCCTCAGAGCACGGAGCACGAACCGGGGCTCCTTACCCGACACCGCCTTCTCGATCTGCTTCACATGCTCCTTAATGTCTGAGGAGGAGGAGGAGGGGGGGGGAGAGGGAGGTTACGATAACTTTATTACCATCATTCACTTTACGGTCTGTGGAGTCCACATGCTAATCTAGTCCAGGGGGACTGAACACAGACCCGGTCTGATGTGGTCTGACGTGGTCTGACGTAGTAAAGGGAATGTAAAGAATAGTTCTTTCTGTCATTTACAAACTGAAGCAGTTTACAGTTAACTTGTTATTTCAGTATTTTTACTGGCTGTTTACTGGATGTTTACTGGTTGTTTACTGGACGTTTACTGGCTGTTTACTGGAATGCTTACTTATTGTTTACTGGCTGTTTACTGGACTGAATGTTTACTGTTTACTGGTTGTTTACTGGACGTTTACCGGCTGTTTACTGGTTGTTTACTGGACGTTTACCGGCTGTTTACTGGTTGTTTACTGGACGTTTACTGGCTGTTTACTGGATGTTTACTGGTTGTTTACTGGTTGTTTACTGGGTTGTTTACTGGCTTTTACTGGCTGTTTACTGGTTGTTTACTGGTTGTTTACTGGACGTTTACCGGCTGTTTACTGGTTGTTTACTGGTTGTTTACTGGACGTTTACTGGCTGTTTACTGGTTGTTTACTGGTTGTTTACTGGTTGTTTACCGGCTTTGAGCCTCAGCAGAGGGGTAAACGTTCTCCGTAGACTCCTTCACGCCCCGTTACCTTAATGCTGAATCACATCGTTTGTTAGCTGCTGATGCTAACATGCTAAGAGCTGCTGATGCTAACATGCTAACGGCTGCTGATGCTAACATGCTAAGAGCTGCTGATGCTAGCATGCTAACATGCTAAGAGCTGCTGATGCTAACATGCTAAGAGCTGCTGATGCTAGCATGCTAACAGCTGCTGATGCTAGCATGCTAAGAGCTGCTGATGCTAACAGCTGCTGATGCTAACATGGTAGCATGCTAACATGGTAGCATGCTAACAGCTGCTGATGCTAGCATGCTAAGAGCTGCTGATGCTAACAGCTGCTGATGCTAACATGTTAGCATGCTAGCTGAGCTGTAGCCGGTTACCGTCCAGCGTCAGGCCGTCCAGCTCTTTGGGCAGCTTGGCCGCGTTGGCCGCCTCCTCCTCCGGCATCTCCTCGTCCTGCGGCTCGGGGCCCGGCTCCTTCGGCTCCTTCGGCTCCTTCGGCTCTTTGCTCTTCTCTTTGGGCTCCCGGCCTCCCGCCTTGTCCCCGCGCCGCTTGGCCGCCGTCTCCTTCATGCTGTTCGGTGGGTTCGGTAGGTTCGGTGGGTTCGGTGGGTTCGGTGGGTTCGGTGATGTGCGGCGTCACTGCGATGACTGCAACTAGCGACGGCCGCAAAGGATTGTGGGATACCTCCGACAGCCAGACAGCAGGAGACGAGCGCAGATACATCGATCCAACTCTGTGAGTGTAATGTGACCTTAATGAGACCTTAATGTGACCTTAATGAGACCTTAATGAGACCTTAATGAGACCTTAATGTGACCTTAATGAGACCTTAATGAGACCTTAATGTGACCTTAATGAGACCTTAATGAGACCTTAATGTGACCTTAATGAGACCTTAATGAGACCTTACACTACAGTCATCTGTGTTTATAATAATAATGAGACACATGCATGTAAAACACAAACTAAGAGGAAAAAACAGGAACAAAAGATAAAACAGGCTGAAGCAAACTTTAAAAGATTATTACTCATTTCCATTGTAATAACTACAAGTAAATTGAATACAATTAAGTTAAATTAAATAACAATAATAATAATAAATAATAATAATAATGATAAATAATAATAATAATGATGATAATAATGATTATACTAATACTAATAATAATAAATAAATAATAATGATAATAATAAATAATAATAATAAATAATAATAATAATATTAAACAATCATGATAATGATAATAACACTAATGTGACAACATGACCACAGGAGGGCGCTAACTAATAACAGGAAGTCACCTGACTGTCTTTATTATTATATAGTTTATTTTATAATATCTATCATATTTAAAAATGATTTAATAGGTTTATTAAAAAAAAGTACAACTTAGAAAACTACATTTAAATTTCAATTTTCTATCAACAAACTAAGAAACAATTGACAGAACACAGAGAAAAAGGAATCAAAATCCATAAAATAAATAATGCTGCTAACAGGATTCAGTAGAGAAACAGAGAGAAGATTAATATATGACATTCGAAGGGCCTGGAGGAGGTTCCAGGACTCCTGGAGGAGGTTCCAGGACTCCTGGAGGAGATTCAAGGAGTCCTTGAGTGGTTTCCACCTGGTGGCGTTCAGAGCCCTCCAGAACTTTCATGAAGTCCAAGCGTCGGCGAGCCTCCAGCTGGTTCTGTCGGATGTAGTAGAGCAGGTAGGAGATGAGCGTGGAGAACCAGAGGAACATGGTGACCAGCGTTCCAATATCAGTGGTTCTTCTCACAGACCGACACAGATCCCAGTCCTCCACCAGCAGGACCAGAGGCATCCCAACGGCTCCTGAAACAAACGTTTACAACCTGAATTACTTTGTGTTTCTCATATTCTGTGGGAGAAAACTGTACCAGCTCTCCTGTTTATTGTTCACATAACCTGAACTCTAACGTAACATTAAGTTAACATTAAGATAACATTAAGGTAACATTAAGGTAACATTAAGGTAACATTAAGATAACATTAAGGTAACATTAAGATAACATTAAGGTAACATTAAGGTAACATTAAGGTAACATTAAGTTAACATTAAGGTAACATTAAGGTAACATTAAGGTAACATTAAGGTAACATTAAGGTAACATTAAGGTAACATTAAGGTAACATTAAGGTAACATTAAGTTAACATTAAGGTAACATTAAGGTAACATTAAGGTAACATTAAGATAACATTAAGGTAACATTAAGGTAACATTAACATTAAGGTAACATTAAGGTAACATTAAGGTAACATTAAGGTAACATTAAGGTAACATTAAGGTAACATTAAGGTAACATTAAGTTAACATTAAGGTAACATTAAGGTAACATTAAGTTAACATTAAGGTAACATTAAGGTAACATTAAGTTAACATTAAGGTAACATTAAGGTAACATTAAGGTAACATTAAGGTAACATTAAGGTAACATTAAGGTAACATTAAGGTAACATTAAGGTAACATTAAGGTAACATTAAGGTAACATTAAGGTAACATTAAGGTAACATTAAGATTGATTGATTGATTGATTGATTGATTGATTGATTGATTGATTGATTGATTGATTGATTGATTGATCGTTGTGACCTTCACGAGCTCAACTCGCGTCAGAAAAACAAACAAACTGCGTCACAAACAGCTGATTATCGATCCGTTGAATTTTCTTCCAAACAACAAATCAATGAAACGGAAACATAAAAGAAGCTGCTACTCACGTGATGATGATGATGATGATGCTCTTTAAAAGAGAAGAAGAGGAAGAAGAAGAGGAGGAGACACAGACACGTGACTCTGCTCCTGATGCTCCTTCTCATCAATCAATCAATCAATCAATCAATCTATCGATCAATCAATCAATCAATCAATCAATCAATCAATCAATCAATCTATCAATCAATCAATCAATCAATCAATCAATCAATCAATCAATCAATCAATCAATCAATCAATCAATCAATCAATCAATCAATCAATCAATCAATCAATCAATCAATCAATCAATCAATCAATCAATCAATCAATCAATCAATCAATCAATCAATCAATCAATCAATCAATCAATCAATCAATCAATCAACCAATCAATCAATCAATCAATCAATCAATCAATCAATCAACCAATCAATCAATCAATCAATCAATCAATCAATCAATCAATCAATCAATCAATCAATCAATCAATCAATCAATCAATCAATCAATCAATCAATCAATCAATCAATCAATCAATCAATCAATCAATCAATCAATCAATCAATCTTTTTTGTCAATAATTCAGTTGATCAATAATAAATGAAATCCATTTTTACATTGAATATCTATAATTGGCTTACTGATCTCTGATTGGATCAGACCTGCGCACTGTTCGTCCCGCGGGATGGTTCTGACCGGCCCGCGAAAGATTACATGATAATTAGAAAATAAAACATATTTTCTAATTATCTTATGAGTGGACTAAAACCGCAGTGCTTTTATTTTGAAGCCCATTTATTCTCACAGTGCACGCGATCGTGCACGTCAACTGTGCACGTGAAATGCGTGTGATTGACAGCTGTCACCCTGAAACATGCGAACATGTGGGCTCATGAGAGGAAGAGGAGGTGGTGCCGAAAGCAGAACTTTCAAACAAATATGGACTATTAATGTTTATTACTAATGTTTCTTTATGAAGTTTGAACCTAGGTGTTTCTGTGTGTGTGTGTGTGTGTGTGTGTGTGTGTGTGTGTGTGTGTGTGTGTGTGTGTGTGTGTGTGTGTGTGTGTGTGTGTGTGTGTGTGTGTGGGGAGCATGTGGTGTTTAAAGAGGACAGTCTGAAACATCAGAGAGACACATAGAGAAACACAAACACTGACTGATGCCGAACGAGGACATCAACGGGTTTACTAGCAAAGCTATAGAACAAGTGGAATGAGACACTTGATCCTTTTCTTTTTTTCTGCACAGTAAAAAAACAACAACTGAAGAACAGTAAAATGTGGAAATATAACAAGTGGAATGAGACACTTTGCACAGTTGTGAACACATTAAATGTTTAATATAGGCATGTAAAGTCACAAAGGCTACAACACTGGGACACTGTTCTTTACACAGTTCAGTGACATGTCTTGTTTATTTTGGCTACACAGATGATGTGATGTCTTTAGAAAGCTAAGAGTCCTTGTTTCAATAGGATATGAAACTCAAAATGCCCTTTGTTATTAATGTGACTGAAAATGAGTCAAATGTTTCACATTTTGTTTATCATTTTGGAAATTCTATTTGAATAAATGATATTTTTGAAAGCTAACCTCACCTTTTAATTGCCAAATAATAACATACACTCTTACCAGCGGTCAAAACAATGTTTACTGCTTTTTATATAGAAATAAAATGTATATTATGCATCATTGAGTTCGGCATGTTGGCCCGGCCCTCCAAAACATCTTCAGTTGCTCATTTGGACCCCTGGGACACATAACTGCCACCCCTGGATTAGATGATTCTGATGAAGAAACGCAGGATCAATAATCCGATTAGAAACTAATATAAATAAAAATATATTTAATAATAAAACGAGACGAAATAACATAAAAAAGTTTCACAGTTGTTTGTTTTAAGATGTAAATAAATACATATGAAATCATAAATATAATCAATCAATGATGTACAAGAAAAGAAACTTATTATGAAGTTAATAAATAAAGAAATAAAGAAAATAATTATAAAACAAAACCTAAAAGTAAAAAAGAGGGAAATGATTTATTGATTATTATTTATTGGTGGATAAAATCAGTGATGACGTCACAGGGACTAACTGACGGTCAAAGGTTTAAAGTGAAGGTTGTGACGTACATCCGGTGCCCAGGTGACAGGTGCGCGGTGGGCGGGGCTGAGCTCGTGCGTCTGCTCTGCGCTGATAGGGCTCGTGTGACGCTGAGCACGAGCCCTCTGAGGAGGAACGACTTTAAAACTACATGAAGAAGAAGGAGGAAGACCTGGTCTGAGCTGCTGAGGACTACATGAAGAAGAAGGAGGAAGACCTGGTCTGAGCTGCTGAGGACTACATGAAGAAGAAGGAGGAAGACCTGGTCTGAGCTGCTGAGGACTACATGACCCCTGAGGACCAGGACTCCAGGATCCTCACCTGCAGCTCCACTGGTTTCTGTTGTGGTTTCACTGGTTCAGCCCCATTAACTGCTGACAGACGCAGTGAGTCCACTCTGTACACACACTAGTATAATATGATATACTTTATTACAATATCATATAATATTTATATAATAATGATTTAATACGACATAATAAAATAAGATACAATATAATATAATATAATAATGGTATAATAAAGAGACGCAGTGAGTCCACTCTTTACACACACACAGTATAATATAATATAATATACTAGTATAATATAATATAATATACTATGATACAATGGGATACAATATAATATAACATAATGCAATATAATATATATATATATATATATACTAGTATAGCATAATATACTACAATACAATATTATAATTATATAAAAGAGAGATGCAGTCCACTTTACTCTTTTACTCACACACTGCTACTATAGTATAATAATAATAATAATAATAATAATAAAACATAATATACTATAATACAATACAATATAATATAATATACTATTATATAATACAATATAATAATAATATTTAATAGTATTAAAGTAGTAGTAAATGTCAAGTAGTTAATTATTAGTTTTTATTAGATTTATATATTGTTGCTTATTATATATATATATACAAATAATTTAGTGCACGTGAAAGATTTAAATGTTGGTTATGATTTATTTCAAACTCAAGATGTTTCAGATTAAATGAGGAAGAAATGAACGAACAGAAATAAAATAATAATAAATAATATGTAACTTTAAATAATATGTTCATTAAATCCTGTGGTGGCTCCTCCCACCTCTCTGACATCACAGCGAGGGAGGAAAAGGAAGAGGAAGAGGAAGAGGAGGAAGAGGAAGAGGAGGAGGAAGAGGATGCTGCCGTGGACCTCTGACGACCAGACCAAGAAAAGACCTGAAGAAGAAGAAGAAGAAGAAGAAGTTGATTATGGCTGCTCCTCTTTCTCCTGTAACCATGACAACCTCAAAGGACAACCCTCCGGCCAATCAGGACATAAGCTTGGACTCGGGGGAGGAGACAGCCGTGGTGTCAGATCTAAACAAGGAGGTGTTACCGTGGCAACAGAAGGAGGAGGAGGAGCATGACGAGGAGGAGACGCAGGCGGTGGCCTCGTTACCGTGGCAACAGAAGGAGGAGGAGGAGCGTGACGAGAAGGAGACGCAGGCGGTGGCCTCGTCTCCGGACGGACGATTCCTGAAGTTCAACATCGAGATCGGACGAGGATCCTTCAAGACGGTTTATAGAGGACTCGACACCGAGACCACCGTGGAGGTGGCCTGGTGTGAACTACAGGTAACAGTACACACAGTACACAAAAATACACAACAGTACACACAGTACACAAAAATACACAACAGTACACACAGTACACAAAAATACACAACAGTACACACAGTACACAAAAATACACAACAGTACACACATTACACAGAGCTGACGACACTACCTGCATTCGCTAACAATACAACGATGCAAACAGTGCTAACAACAACAACAGTGCTTACGACAACAGCGCTAGAAACAACAACAACAACAACAACAACAACAACAACAACACTAACACTGCCTTCAGCGACAACAGTGTTTACAAGGAAAAACAAGCTAACAGAGCAATGACTATAGTGGAATTAAAATAATGATATAGGGAATAGTATTAGTAATGTAACTAATAATAATAATAATGGAAGTAGCAGTGGGTGTCAGCCGGGTCACAGCAGGAGGCACGACCACGGTCCAGGTACCACAATGATTCATGGAAACCTGCGAGGCGAGAAAGCGAAAAGGGCTTCAGGGTGGAAGCAAAGTCAATAAGCGTAATGGTACAGGTAATAATAATAGTAATGTGACTAATAATGATAGTGGTAGTAGCAGTGGGTGTCAGCAGGGCCACAGCAGGAGGCACGATGACAAATATGACCCCGATTCCTGGGAACCTGCGAGGCAAGAAAGCACAAGGACTCCGGGGAAGAACTCCGTGACTGACTTTGGTTTTCATCAAGGTTTCATTGTTTACATATGCAAACTGAGATCGGTCTGATAAATACGACTTAAACCAGCTGAGTGCGGTTCCTTTAATGCGGTTCCTTTAATGCCTATTAGATGCTCCAATCTCTGTAATAAGATTTGATGGTCAATGGTATCAAATGCAGCACTAAGGTCTAACAATACAAGTACAGAGACAAGTCCTTTGTCTGAAGCTATTAGAAGGTCATTGGTAGTTTTCACCAGTGCTGTCTCTGTGCTATGATTCACTCATTCTTCAGTTCAGAAGGAGGAAGTGTCATGTGACACATTCAAGTCTCTTGTAAATATTTAACACACACACATCGACTAGTTTTCACTCTGTGTGTGTCACCACAGAACAAGTTCACAACATAACATGTGATGTCACTCAACCTCTCTCCTATTGGCTGCCTGTTGTGATGTCATCACATCAGACTCATCAATGTTTCACTTGAAAACTGAAGAACAATCTGGATGAGAGACATGTGTGTTTAGTGTGTGTTTAGTGTGTGTTTAGTGTGTGTTTAGTGTGTGTTTTAGTTTTTCTGTGTGCGTTTGTGTGTGTGTGTTTGAGTGTGTGTGTGTTTGTGTGTGTGTGTGTGTGTGTGTGTGTGTGTGTGTGTGTGTGTGTGTGTTTTAGTGTGTGTTTAAGTGTGTGTGTGTTTGTTTGTGTGTGTGTGTGTTAGTGTGTGTGTTTGTGTGTGTGTGTGTGTGTGTGTGTTTTAGTGTGTGTGTTTGTGCGTGTGTGTGTGTGTGTGCGTGTTTTAGTGTGTGTGTTTGTGCGTGTGTGTGTGTGTGTGTTTGTGTGTGTGTGTTTTTAGTGTGTGTGTGTTTGTTTGTGTGTGTGTGTGTTTTAGTGTGTGTGTTTGTGTGTGTGTGTGTGTGTGTTTTTAGTGTGTGTGTTTGTGTGTGTGTGTGTGTGTGTGTGTGTTTGTTTTAGTGTGTGTGTTTTTTTAGTGTGTGTGTGTTTTAGTGTGTGTGTGTGTGTGTGTGTGTGTGTGTGTGTGTGTGTGTGTGTGTTTTTGTGTGTGTATGTTTGTGTGTGAGAGGGAGATAAAACGGTGACTCAGCCGTTTTTTGTACCGTACACAGTATCTGATATCTTATTGGACAGACGGCTGCTGGTTGATGTTGATAACAGCTCACACACACACTCTCTCACACACACACACACACACACACACACACACACACACACACACACACACACACACACACACACACACACACACACACACACACACACACACACATTAACGAGGTCAAAGGTCTCTGTGATGAACTTCTTGTTGTTTGTTAATGGTTCTCCCTCCTAAAGGTCACAGAGACAGAAACAACATGATTAATATTTCTGCTGATTAATTGATTAATTGATTAATTGATTGTAGCCGACTCTCGACTACCGTAGGTTTTCCCCAACACAGACACGGCTTCAGTGGGTACGTTTTTAACAAAGGTATATTTATTCCATCCAATATACACCACACAATGCGGACCGTCGTGCGCTCCGCTTCGCTGCCCGGCTTCTCGGGCGCACTCGGTCCAGCGTTCCCGTAACGCCACCTCTCTCTGATGGCTTCCGGTCTCGTTCCGTCACGCCACCTCTCTGATGGCTTCGCTCTGTCTCAGTCCGTTCCTCGTCTGTGACTGTCGCTCTCGAACTCCCGCCTGCTACTGCTTAAATACATTCCGCCTGATTAGCACCATGTTACAGCCGTGTTGATTGAACTCACCCCGGCACTGTTCCCATGAACCACTCCCCCACCTCTCTCGCCTGCAGCTGAGCGCAGACCACGCCCACTGCCACACATCTCCACCGCCCGACTTAGGCCGGGGAGCCATCCGGCCTAGCCTACTCCCCCCACCTGTGAGCGGGAAAGGAAGTCTGCCACAGCCATCTGCACCCCCGGCCTATGGACCACTTTGAATTTAAAAGGCTGTAACGCCAGATACCACCGAGTGATCCGGGCGTTGGCATCCTTCATGCGGTGGAGCCACTGTAGAGGGGCATGGTCCGAATAGAGGGTGAATGGGCGTCCCAGGAGGTAGTAACGCAGGGCATCGACCGCCCACCGGATCGCCAGGCCTTCCTTCTCCACTGTGCTGTAGCGAGACTCCCTCTCAGACAGCTTCCGGCTGATGTAAAGCACTGGGCGGTCGATCCCCTGCACCTCCTGGGACAAAACGGCCCCCAGCCCCCTATTCGAGGCATCAGTCTGCAGGATAAAAGGGAGAGAGAAGTTAGGTGTGTGGAGAAGAGGTTCCCCACAGAGGGCCTGTTTTACCCTCTCAAGCGCCAGCTGGCACTGCTCCGTCCACTGGACCGGATCTGAGGCACCCTTTCGAGTCAGGTCAGTCAGGGGGCTGGTTAGGTCGGTGAAGTTGGGGATGAACCGCCGGTAATACCCTGCCAGCCCCAAGAACCGCCTCACCTCTTTTTTGGTCTTGGGTCTCGGGCAGGCTGCAATCGCTGCTGTCTTGTCGACCTGGGGACGAACCTGCCCTCCACCCAAGTGGTACCCCAGATACCGTACCTCCCTCCGTCCAACTGCACACTTCTTCGGGTTGGCGGTGAGCCCAGCCTGTCTCATAGACTCAAGCACCGCGGACACCCGCTGCATGTGCTCCGCCCAGCTGTTGCTGTGGATGATCACATCATCCATGTAGGCGGCAGCATAAGCAGCGTGTGGACGCAGTACCCGGTCCATGAGACGTTGGAATGTGGCTGGGGCACCGAACAGCCCGAAAGGAAGTGTGACGAATTGGTACAATCCGTATGGAGTGGAGAAAGCCGTCTTTTCCCTGGACTCTGGAGATAAGGGAATCTGCCAGTAGCCCTTGGTCAGATCCAGTGTCGTGAAAAAACGAGCCGTGCCGAGCCGGTCCAGGAGCTCGTCGACCCGGGGCATTGGATAGGCATCAAACCGTGACTCGTCATTCACCTTGCGGTAGTCCACACAGAACCGTATAGACCCATCCTTCTTGACAACCAGAACGATGGGGCTACACCAGGCACTATTGGACTCTTCTATTACCCCCATCTCCAGCATAGCTTCCAATTCTTTCTGAACTACCTTTCTTTTGTGTTCAGGCAACCGATAAGGCCGTGATCGTACTGTCACGCCTGGGCGAGTTTCAACATGGTGTTGTATAAGGTTGGTGCGTGACATAAACGAGGTGCCCTGGTCGGTCAGAATCTCTTTCGGGATTCCAACTCGGGAGATGACCTGAAACAGTGCCTGCGCAACACTCTTTGCAGAGATAGTGCGCAGCGGCACCGCTTCAGGATATCGCGTTGCGTAGTCCACCAGAACTAACACAAAGCGATATCCTCGAGTGCTCCGGTGAAATGGCCCGATGAGGTCCATGCCAATGCGCTCAAACGGGACCTCCATTAGTGGCAATGGGCGCAATGGAGCTCTTGGGATGGCCGGTTGGTTTACCAGTTGGCATTCAGGGCAAGAGGCACACCAACGGCGCACCACTCCCCGAATCCCAGGCCAATAGAATCGGGCCATTATCCGGTCTAGTGTTTTGTCATACCCCATGTGCCCAGCCATTGGGTTATAATGAGCCGCCCGGAAAACCATTTCCCGACGGCTTTCCGGCACCAACAATTGGGTAATATCTTCACCAGTCTGAGTGTCACGACTCACTCTATACAGTCTATCCCTAATCAATGAAAAGTGTGGGTATGTCGGTGGTGTGTCAGGGTGTACCATGTGACCATCAATTTGTATCACTTGGTCGAAGGCAAAGCGTAGAGTATTGTCACGAGACTGCTCCAGTGGAAAATCTTCCATGGAGTGTATTTCGGGAACCTGCGGGGCCCCTTGTGAGGGCACCACCGGTTCCCCCTCCCCTTCAGCAGCGTCGGACAACCTCGCATCACCACTGAGCACAGCACACATCCCACATGTCCCTGCCGGTCGCGATCGCACACCCACACATTGCCCCACTAACGTATGGAACCCAGACCAATCCGTGCCTAAAATCAGTGGGTGTGCAAGGCGGGAGCTAACCGCAGCCCTAATTCTATGCGTTTTGCCCCTGTGTTTAATTTCGACTGACACAACAGGATATCTGTGAACATCCCCATGCACACACCTTATCTCCACCCACTTTGCCTCTACCAACGCCCCGGGCCGAACCAAGTTCTGGTGGACCATGGACTGTGTACAGCCCGAGTCCACCATAGCCTGGTGTACACCCCCTTGAATCCTTACCGGAACACTGTATGTCCCCCGGACCGGAGGAGGGTGCTGGCGGGCCGGCAACCCGGATCACCTGGCCGACCTCCATCAGTGGACATTCTCTGCGGAAGTGACCGGGCTGCCCGCACCTCCAACACTCCTGCTCTGACGCCTGAGGGGCCCCCTGTGGGTTGGGAACAGCGCCTGGAGCCTGGCGATGGGAGGAAACAAACAGAGGGAGGGTTATTGCGCGGTTGAAATGCATGAGCTTGTGGGGGCCGATGGGGGAGGCTGAGGTGAGGAACTTCCTGCGAGGAGCAGGTCCCCGGGGTGGACGGCGAGGTGATCCTCTGCGAGGAGGGTTGTTCAATAGAGATCCTCTCCAGCATCTTCTGCTCCCCATCAGACTCCCCTGGCTGTAGCCACCTGTTAGCTGCGTCCCTTGAAATGCATGAGCTTGTCCATTTCGGGGGAACCGATGGTCCTCGGGGGAAACCCGTCCTATCAAGACGGCTGATGTCCTGAAATTTCCCCGCGAGGATTCCCGAGCGCCGTCCTCCCCTGACAGCAAGGGGAGCAGGCGCATCTCCAGGAAGGTCTGTCTCCAGGAAGGTCTGTGGGTCGTCTCCGCGGACATTTTGTGGAGCGCGATGCCCGTGAGCGGTGACGGAGGGGTGGAGCCGCCGCCCCCGACCGGGACAGCAGGCTCTCCAGGACCCGGGTCTGCATCTCCGCCTGGCTGTGGAGTGCCTCCATCTGCCGCCGGTTCACTTCCGTCTGCTGTTGGTGCATGGCCGCGATCTCCCCCAGCATCTGGGCCAACGCCGCCACCGGCTGTATCTGCTGCTCCGTCATCACGGTGTTGAGGTCCCCGTTTAGGCGCCAGTGTAGCCGACTCTCGACTACCGTAGGTTTTCCCCAACACAGACACGGCTTCAGTGGGTAGGTTTTTAACAAAGGTATATTTATTCCATCCAATATACACCACACAATGCGGACCGTCGTGCGCTCCGCTTCGCTGCCCGGCTTCTCGGGCGCACTCGGTCCAGCGTTCCCGTAACGCCACCTCTCTCTGATGGCTTCCGGTCTCGTTCCGTCACGCCACCTCTCTGATGGCTTCGCTCTGTCTCAGTCCGTTCCTCGTCTGTGACTGTCGCTCTCGAACTCCCGCCTGCTACTGCTTAAATACATTCCGCCTGATTAGCACCATGTTACAGCCGTGTTGATTGAACTCACCCCGGCACTGTTCCCATGAACCACTCCCCCACCTCTCTCGCCTGCAGCTGAGCGCAGACCACGCCCACTGCCACATTGATTAATTGATGATTTTATTTCAAAGTTAGAAACAGAAACATTACTGTCGTTACTGAAAAGGTTTTAACTGTATTATTATTTCATTTTACTTCAGTTTTAGTTTTTACATTAATATAAATATTGTTATTGTTGTTTCTGTGTTTGTGCTTTTGATTTCCCATGATGCTCAGCTGTAATGTGTCCTTCATGTGTTCATAATGTGCATTATCAATAAACTGATCGATGAGATGACTGATGGTGTTTAACCTCAGACCCACCGGCTGACCCGCTCGGAGCGTCAGCGGTTCACGGAGGAGGTGGAGATGCTGAAGGCTCTGCAGCACCCCAACATCGTCCGCTTCTACGACTCCTGGAAGTCCACGCTGAGGGCACACAAAGGGACCGTCCTGGTGACCGAGCTCATGACCTCCGGGACCCTGAAGACGTGAGTCCACTATGGAACACACACAAAGTCCTGAACCCTAACGCAGGACGGTCCACCACATTTTAGTCCCTGAACGCCCCACGACATTTTAGTTTCTGAACAACCCACGACATTTTGGTCCCTGAACAACCCACGACATTTTGGTCCCTGAACGCCCCACGACATTTTAGTCCCTGAACACCCCACGACATTTTAGTCCCTGAACGCCCCTGAGCTCACCTGACCAGGTGTGTGTTTCTCTGGACCCCTTCAGGTACCTGCGCAGGTTCCGTCAGATGAAGCTGAAGCTGCTGCAGCGTTGGAGCTTCCAGATCCTGAAGGGGCTGCAGTTCCTGCACTCACGCTGCCCCCCCATTCTGCACCGAGACCTCAAGTGTGATAACGTCTTCATCACCGGACCCACCGCCTCCGTCAAGATCGGAGACCTGGGCCTCGCCACGCTCAAGAAGGCCTCATTTGCCAACAGTGTGATTGGTGAGAACGCAGAGAGCCAGCGGGGTAACAAAGGTTGTGTTCAGGGTTTGAAGTTACTGTTGTGATGTGTTCAGGGACCCCGGAGTTCATGGCTCCAGAGATGTATGAGGAGAAATACGACGAGGCCGTGGACGTTTACGCCTTCGGCATGTGCATCCTGGAGATGGCGACGTCCGAGTATCCGTACTCTGAGTGTCAGAACGCCGCCCAGATCTACCGCAAAGTCACCAATGTGAGGCTCCGCCCACCTGAGTGCTGTCTACTTCCTGTCTCTGGTCACACGTCTCATATCTGTTTGTTTCTCAGGGAATCAAACCCGACAGTTTCCTCAAAGTTACCGTTCCTGAGCTGAAGGAGATCATTGAAGGCTGCATCCGGACCGACAGCAGTGAGAGGTAACGTGTTGGTCCACAGATCAGGTGATCAGGTGATCAGGTGATCTGAGCAGGTGATCTGATCCGAGAGAAGAAACAGCTTTAGCTGCTGGACTCTGTGAATCACTGCAAAACATGAACTCTAATCAAATGGATTGATTGATTGATTGATTGATTGATTGATTGATTGATTGATTGATTGATTGATTGATTGATTGATTGATTGATTGATTGATTGATGGATGTAATCAATCATCAATTAATTAAGTGAAGTCAAGTTTAGCGAGTATTGATTGGTTAATGATGTTTACGACACCCAGCTGTTTCCTCCAAAACACACACAGCCCGCTTCAGTTAGCTGTTAGCATTAGCAGCATTAGCTCATTATATTTAAAGCAAACAAACAAAGCAGAGCTCCTGCTGAGATGTTTGAACTTGGGCCCACAGTTATTACCACAGAAGGTCTGGGTATCAGTACTATACGTATAAGTATATATATATATATATATATATATATATATATATATATATATATATATATACTTTAAGGAATCCACTGAAATAACCCCGTACTAGTCGTATCATAGCTCACAGATCCTTTTTGTGCCCAAATCTAAAAAGAAATGTTTCCGGTTCTGCTCACAGCCAATCAGCTCACACTCTGTGATCTAATGTGACATGTGATTGGCCGTCTGCCTCAGTGGCTCCAGCATGGACATGTCTGAGCCGACTGCTAGCAGCTATGCTAACAACAGTGCTCACATCATCACTTTTTAAACCAATCACAGCCTCCGTGGTGAGGTCCCTCTGATTCCTTTACTCACTGAAGCTTCAAAGGAACAGGAACATCTTTCATTACAAAATAAAAGTCTCCTCATCAGGGACTTGGTCTTCCTGATGCAGGTTCACGGTTCAGGACCTGCTGGATCACCGGTTCTTCCAGGAGCAGCTGGGGGTCCACGTGGATCTGGCCGAGGACGACGACGGCTCCAAGGCGGCCCTGAAGCTCTGGCTCCGGATGGACCACAACAAGAGGCTCCACGGGAAATACAAAGACAACAACGCCATCGAGTTCCTGTTCGAGCTGTACAAAGACGTCCCGGAGGAGGTCGCCCAGGAGATGGTACCTGCAGCACCGCCATGACATCACGCTGATGACATCACGCTGATGACATCACGCTGATGACATCACCGAGCTGAGCTGGTCTCACCTTCTCCCTCTCTCTCAGGTGGTGCTGGGGTTCTTGTGCGAGGCGGACTATAAGCTGGTTGCCAAGGCGATCAGACACCGAGTGACGGCCGTAAAACGCCAGCGTGAGAAACAGCGCCGCCTGCTGGAGGACGCTGTGAAGAAGGAAGCTGAGGAGTCTGACGCCGCCCCCCAGACACCTGAACCGCCCAATCACAGACCGGCAGCTGCTACGAACTCAGCCAATCAGGTGCAACTAAAGTTGAAATGTTTTTAAGTCTCAGCTGTAAAGTTTTATTGTTTATCTTTAAACATCATTTACTGAATGATACTGTGAGTTAATAACCAGTTATTAAACATAATAAACTCAAATTCTACTTTATTTTTATATACAATTTATTTGTTGTTTATATTCTGCTAAATAATAAATACGGAGGTTAAATGAAATGTGGCTTTATAACTGAAGAACAACATGAGTCGTTTGTCCTGAAGGGGGCGCTAGAGGAAGGATGTCACAACTAAACGTCTTAACGTTATTAACAGGTTTGAATCATTTTGACATATTTATGATGCATAATTGCAAAATAAACTTAATCTTTTCTTCCTTCTGGTTTGAAGACGCTTCAATAAGTGAAATAATTGTGTCCCATCTCTAATGTAAAGAACACTTACTGTGAGGAAGCATCACTTTAATTATATCGTACAAATCTTTTACAGATATTGAATTCATTTGTATTAATCAAATAAAAGGTCATCTGTTTATGTTTTAACGACGACCTAAAAACTGGCTTGTTAAAAGTTTTCCACGTTATAACAACTTAAAACTCACAGCAGGACTCAGCTGCTGTTTCCGCCCCTCCTGGATACAAGCCCCTCCCTCTGCAACAGCGACATCACCAAGCAGAGAGGATTCTGGGATCAGCAGCATCTCCAGCAGGACGGGAGGAGACAGAGACGAGGAGGACATGACGGCCAGACAACCCTCGTACTCCTCCGCTACACGTCAGGACAGCTAATACTCTGATGTTCATATTTTATCTCTAAACGTTTCATTTGTTATGTTATTGTTTATAGTTGAATTATAATCATTTCATTTATATTCATGACTCGGCAGCAGACTGTGAGATGGACAGCTCCTTCAGCTACGCAGGTGTGCCAGAGAAGGTTGAAGCCACGCCCCCTCTAGTCACTTGTCACGCCCCCATCAACTATATCCCCGCCCCTGCTCCAGTGGCTCAGGAAACCCCTCGACTCCAGGCTCCTCCCCCTGTGATCAGGACTCCATCCAAAGCTCCGCCCCTGCCCGTACTGCGTTTCCCCAAGGTGTGCTAGGGGGCGGGGCTAATATGTGCAAGGAGCGGGGCTAACCTAAAGACAAAAACTGTTATTATTAATATTTTATAGTTATAGATTATTCTTCGCTCTGAAAAGAAGCTCATACAGTTAAGAGCCTTTACATATTATAAAGGTGGTTGTCCCTTTGAATCATGGGAAAACAAACAGGTAAAACTGAATCTGAATCTTTCTGTTTGTGTCTTCACTAGAGCATCGCTGTGTCCCATAATGCCAAGCGACAGTCATCTGGATCTGTATGCGGCTTCTCCTCCCCTATTGAGAGGTGACACGTTTATCTCTCTACTTACAGTACTACTATCAGAGTGTAGCTATACTACTACTGACAACACAGTACCTTCTTCTTGTCTCTTCACTTTCTGTGTTTGTAGCTACGCCTCCGATGTGACCTCAGGTTTGAGTGATGGCACTGACGGCCAATCAGACAAAGGCAACCAGGAAGTGAGCAGGCGGGCGGCTACGAAGCAGTTCAGACGGAGAGTGAGGGCTCGTCTGAGAATCACAGGGGTGATGTATATATGTATATCTATATATATATATAAAAATATTGTATATATGTATACAGTATGTATACGTATATAAATGTATATAGTATGAATATACAGCGGGTAAAATAAGTATTGAACACGTCACCATTTTTCTCAGTAAATATATTTCTAAAGGTGCTGTTGACATGAAATGTTCACCAGATGTCGGTAACAACCCAAGTAATCCATACATACAAAGAAAACCAAACAAATAAGTTCAGAGATTAAGTTATGTGTAATCAAATGGAATGACACAGGGAAAAGGTATTGAACACGCTTACTGAAATGTATTTAATACTTGGTACAGAAGCCTTTGTTGGTAATGACAGCTTCAAGACGCCTCCTGTATGGAGAAACTAGTGGCATGCATTGCTCAGGTGTGATTTTGGCCCATTCTTCCACACAAACAGTCTTCAGATCTTGAAGGTTCCGTGGGCCTCTTCTATGAACTCTGATCTTTAGTTCTTTCCATAGAGTTTCTATTGGATTCAGGTCAGGTGATTGGCTGGGCCATTCTAGCAGCTTTATTTTCTTTCTGTGAAAAAAAAAGCAACAAAAGGGGAAAACATCCAAGGGGGTGAATACTTTTTATAGGCATTGTATATATCTATATGTATAAAGATTCATGTATATATATGCTGACCACACTGACTGTCACATGGCGTGGTGTGTTCAGGTGTCAGACATGGTGGACCGTGTGGTGGAGTGTCAGCTGCAGACTCACAACGGTAAGATGGTGACCTTTAAGTTTGACCTGGACGGAGACAATCCAGAGGACATCGCCTCTGTGATGGTGAGCACCAACAGCCAATCAGAGCACAGCGCAGTGTGTCAGTCACCAATGAGATTCACTTTGTATTTTACATCCAGATAAAGACCCCTAAATGTTTCTGTTTATATTTATATTTAATAATATGATATATTAGCTGCTGTATTGATTCTGATTGAGCCAGATTCAGTGTGACTACTATTGATTATGGGATGTTAACGTAGAGGATCAGCTCATCCGCATGAAAGTGTTTTTGATATTAGGACTAACGCTTTTAGTCTAATTGGTTTATAAATGAATGTGATAAGTGACGGATCTCATGTTTCTGGGTCTCTAGTGAACTCAAAGTTCCTCATAGAACTCGTTGGTGAGGACACAGTTTTGATGTTTCTGTCTCTGGCTCACATCTGTCCTCAGAGGACACAAAGAAAAACAACTTCTAGTTTCCTGGTTTTGTTGTTTGTTTTTAGTTTTTTGACCAGAAAACCTGAACCGTGTCTGAAAACGCTGTGATGTAATAAATTCATGTAACAGCTGACCTGTTTGTTTTCACTGAGCGACACCTTTTCTTATTTCAGTCCGCCTTAACAAGACTTTTAATATTTTTCTGTTTAATGCTGGGATGTTGTTTTAAATGTTGGATCCAGATACCAACTGTGATGAATCAGGTTTTCTATATTTCATTGTGCTCCAGATCCACAGAGACTTCATCGTGCCGTTAGAGCGGGAAGGATTCATCCTCCGCATGTATGACATCATCAAGAGGGTGGAGTCTATGATGCATCCACAGCCGGCTGACCCCGACAGTTCCTCCCACCTGTCCACCTCCACGCCGCCCGACTCCTCTGTATGAGTGACCCGTCTGTCCAACACTAAGACATGAAACAGAGAAACCTTTAGATTGTTTTTAAATCACCATTCATCGAGACAAATCATTTCATGTCTGCAGTTTGAAGACGTTCCTCTAAATGTCGTTTATTTGTCTTTACAGCCGATCCTGCCGGCACAGAGCCTCTCCAGGAATCTATCCTCGTCTTCACTTCCTGGTAAGAAAATAAGGAAAAACACAAGTTAGAAAGGTCGGGAAGGAAAACCCAGTAAGTGAGACCCTTTAATGCAGTGGTTCTTAAGCTTATTGGAGGTACTGAACCCTGCGAGCTTCATCAGTGCATTCACCGAACCCTTCGTAATTGGAAAAATAAAATATGATTTCTTCAAAACATAGGTATATATTTTATTAGTGCACAAAATGAACCATGCATCAGTTGCACACAAAATCACTGTGTGCAAAGAACAAAACCAACAAAACATGAATTTCACACAAAAACATAACTTGCAAATCAATGTGACTTTTGCTGCCTTTCAGATACAAGTTCAGAAATGCGCGGCCTCACCTTGGCAAGTGCCACTCTCATATCATTTTCGCAGCAAAGTCTGTTCCTTTTCTTAGTTTTCATGTCCACCATCCTCAAAGGATGGCTCACAAAGACACGTTGTAACAAACGGTGTGAGTATCTCAAGGGCTTTCTGCAATACGAGAGTATGGTACGATTTGGTGACACCAACACGTTGAGAGCGTTGTTGTTCTGAAGAGTTGCTGCTGAAGCTGCTCTGCTGAAGTTCAATGATTTCGTCGAGGCATTCATCGTTGACATCTGCTGTCGCAGCACTAAACGTGAGCGGCTGTCTCACCATGCTGGATGTGACTGTGTGGTGGGGGAGTATCCGTCGGGGGACTTTGCGAGCACATCTAAGTGCATGGCAATCGCTTGCTTCAGCTCCAGGTACAGAAATGTCTCCAATTCCAGACACGTCTTCGATCTTACTTACGCAGTCGTCCAGCATGAACTAACATTCATCATCAGTCCACACCGATGGCAAGCCTTCAGGAGCAACTTGGGGTTAAGTGTCTTGCCCAAGGACACATCGACTGCCGAAGCCGGGTATCGAACCACCGACCCTCTGATTGGAGAACTACCTCCGCCATCCACCATTGAACTAACCACTAGTTCTGCTTTATACTTGTTGTGGAAGTCCCTCAAACGTCGGACAATCAAACGCCCCCGTGTCTGGGTTCATAATATTTTATTTCCCATCGTGCAGCTTTAGAGGTGTTCCTTTAGTTTTGCCGTCTGAATGACGGCCGCTTCCATTCGCAACCATTCGCGTCTGTGCATTGACTTTACATGTAAACTACCTCACACACACTGCGGTCAAGTGAGCCGCTTTAAAGATGAATGACTGTCTATTCCTTAAGCTGCGTTCACACCGAGCGCCCCGTTCGGTGTGAACGCAGCTTAAGGAATAGACAGTCATTCATCTTTAAAGCGGCTCACTTGACCGCAGTGTGTGTCTGCCGAACCCCTGAGAGTGACTCATCGAACCCAGGTTAAGAACCAGGTTAAGAACCAGGTTAAGAACCACTGCTTTAATGAGTCCCAGTCACACAGGTCAGAAACAAAGACAAAAAACATTCACTTATTATTTTACGCTGAATCAACTCAGATTCTATTGACGTGACTGATCAATTGACGTGTTTTCCCATCAGACATTGCAGATGCAGACCCGTCCCCCTTGAAGGGCGGAGACTTCTACATTGACTGTGAGGCCACGCCCTCCATCAGACCACTGAGGTCACAGTCTTTCCACACCTCCTCAGGTACGTTGACTCTTATCTATTCATTCATGTTTTCATGTAAAATCTGTTTCAGAGATGAACGTTTCTGCAGCTCCTCTGGTTCTCGGTCTGCAGTAAACGGTGGGGTCCCTCAGGGAAGCGTCCTGGGGCCCCCGATGTTTACTTTATGCCCTATAAACCACTTGTTTATAAACGTACCCCCCCCCCTTCTCTCTCCAGCTGCCTCCCATCAACCTCTCCCCTACCCCGTCCATTACCCCCACCCAGACTCTGCCCCTCCTCACTGGCCCCCCCCTGACCAGCCTCTCTTCTCTCTGGCCAATGTTCTCTCTCTCGCCATGAGTGTGGCCCAGTCCTTCAGGCCCCCACCTGGAACCCCCAACCCGGGCTTTCACCCCCAGCCTATGTCTCCCCCATTCCCTTCCCTCCAGTCTCCCCTCTCTCCCCCCATGTCTCCACCCCTGGGTCCTAAGTTACATCCTCCAAGCCATGGCTCCTTCTCTGCTCCTTTCTCCTCACATCTGTCCTACAGCACCCCAACCCCTCAGACAGGCTCCGCCCCCAACAGCCAGCAGGGGCCGCTGCCAGGCCGAACCCCCGACACACCTCAGGCACAGGTGAGCTTCCTGATTTCTGTAGGGTTCTGGTTTCATTCGTTCATTGATTCATAAATGAATTCATTCATTCATTCATTCATTCGTTGATTGATTGATTCATTCATTCGTTCGTTCATTCGTTTGTTCATTAATTAATTAATTAATTAATTAATTTGTTCGTTCATTCGTTCGTTCATTCGTTCGTTCGTTCATTCATTCATTTGTTCATTCGTTCATTCATTCATTCATTCATTTGTTCATTCGTTCATTCGTTCGTTTGTTCATTCATTCATTCATTCATTCGTTCGTTTGTTCATTAATTAATTAATTAATTAATTTGTTTGTTCATTCATTCGTTCGTTCTTTCATTCATTCATTCGTTCATTCGTTCGTTCATTCATTCATTCATTTGTTCATTCATTCGTTTGTTCGTTTGTTCGTTCATTCATTCATTCATTAATTCGTTCATTCATTCGTTCGTTCATTCATTCGTTCGTTTGTTCATTAATTAATTAATTCATTCATTCATTCATTAATTCGTTCATTCATTCGTTCGTTCATTCATTCGTTCGTTTGTTCATTAATTAATTAATTAATTAATTAATTCATTAATTTGTTTGTTCATTCGTTCATTCGTTCGTTCGTTCGTTCGTTTGTTGATTCATTCCTTGGTTCAGTCATTCATTCATTCGTTCATTCATTCGTTCGTTTGTTCATTAATTAATTAATTAATTAATTTGTTTGTTCATTCGTTCATTCGTTCGTTCGTTCGTTTGTTGATTCATTCCTTGGTTCAGTCATTCATTCATTCGTTTGTTCGTTTGTTTGTTTGTTCATTAATTTATTTATTTGTTCATTTGTTTGTTCGTTCATTCATTCGTTCATTCATTCATTCGTTTGTTCGTTTGTTCATTAATTAATTAATTAATTTATTCATTTGTTTGTTCGTTCATTCATTTGTTCATTCATTCCTTCGTTCGTTTGTTCATTCATTCATTAATGAATTAATGAATTAATGAATTCATTCATTCATTCATTCATTCATTAATGAATTAATGAATTCATTAATTCATTAATTCATTCGTTCGTTTGTTTGTTTGTTCATTCATTCATTCATTCGTTCATTTCAGCCTCTCAGTCCTGTTCAGCTGAAGGTCAGCTCAGCTCCGCCCCCTCAAGGTGAGTCCCTGCTGACATCACAAAGTGACATCACACCAGACTGATGACTCACTGATCATCATTTATCTGGTTCACAGGTCCAGAGACTGTCAGTGCTCCCAGTCTGACCAGTGCTCCCAGTCTGACCAGTGATCCAAATCTAACCAGTGCTCCCAGTCTGACCAGTGCTCCCAGTCTGACCAGTGATCCAAATCTAACCAGTGCTCATGGTCTGACCAGTGCTCCCAGTCTTGTCCAGGTCCCCCCCCCGTCTCACTGTCCCCCATACAGGAAGGTAAGACACATTAATTAGACAAAATTAATGAGTTCATCTTTCCTTAAAACAGAAGTTTACAAAGTGGACTTCAGAATCTCACTGATGAAAACGTTATTTTTAGAAATGAACTGAGACTTACCAACATTACGGTGTTTAAGTTAAAAGAGCTGAAAATATATCAGGAATTAGATTTTTGACATAAAAAGAACAAAATGTACAAAATGTTTAATACCTTTGTGTTCTGTAAAGATTAACTTGTCGGCGCTCTCTGGTGGACAAACTCTGTAATGAAGACAAATGGTGGCTTTATCCACCGATGTTTTAAACAAAGGTTCATCAGTGAGATCAAAATGTGGCCGTTAATGTGCATTAATGCATTTATTTCATTTTTCTGATGCAGTTAAACTTTAAACTACATTGGATGGAAACCAACAAGATCATATCATCTGCATAAAGAGAAAGTTTAGGCTGATTATCACTGATAATTGAATCTTAAATGGTTGTGTGGTCTCTTACTTTCGAAGCTTAAGCTCATTTTGTTTATAAACTTAATGATCCGAGTTCCTTTGTTCTGGTAAACACTGATCGTGTCCTGCAGCGCCCCCCTCAGGACAAACGTCACTTCTTCTTCTCTGGTTCTCTTCCAGCAAAGAAACCTTCAGTCTTAAACGTGGGTCGTTTCCAGGTGACGCCCTCCAAAGTCCTTCCTGCTGTCCGTCAACCGGAGCCCCGCCCCCTCCGACAGGCCACACCCACCGCCCACTCCCCGCCTCCCTCTCCGGCAAACCAATCAGAGAGCTCAGAGAGCAGCACCTCAGAGCAGAGACAATCAGAGAGTAGCATGGGCACGGTGGTCAAGGTGTCCCCGCCTGGTCATGTTCAGGGTAACCATGGCAACCCCTGTGGACAGGAGGAAGCGGAGGAGAAGAGGAGGCGGGGGGGCGGAGGCCGAGTGTCAGCCTGTGGGAGGGGTCAGTCGGCAGCTCCAACCAATCATGGAGCCGCGCTGCACCTTATGTCAGCTCTGACGAATCAGAGAGCGAGAATGAGGAGATGTGTGCGGAGCAGCAGGAGCTCTGCGAAAGGTGATTGGTTGATGGAAATGGTTTGGAGAAAAAACATGTAACTGAAATAAATAAGACATTCTTCATTTGAACAACAAATAAAGTTTGAACCCTTTTGAATCCCAGACACGACAGGGAGGTGCAGAACCTGCAGGCCAATCAGAAGCGAGAGATCGAGGAGCTGTATCTGAGGATGGGTAAAGTCCCGCCCCCTGGAATCGTCTCCCCGGCCGCCATGTTGAACCACCGCCAGCGCCGCCTCTCTAAGACCGGGAACCACCCTCCTTCACGGAGAAACAGCCTGCAGAGGCCGGAGGTGCTGCCCCCTGCAGGTGAGGAGGAACCACTGCACGGAAACAGATTAATACGATTAATAATACGATTAATAACGTTTATTAAAGAGTATGAAATAATGATGATCGTGGTTCAGGCATCATGAGGAAGAGCTCGGCCAGCAGCACCGAGTCTCAGGAGAAAGCAGGGAGGGGCGTGACCTTTGCCCCCGAGCACAGCAGCACGATGAGCTCACACAGGTCAGCTGATTGATTTCACATCAAGTGCTTCAGCGTGTGTAACGCTGGTTCATGCAGCTAAACACAGTTAGCATTAGCCCACGTGAAACTGACCTTTGACCTTTCTGCTCCAGTGAGAGAGGAGCTGCAGATTAACTGAAGACGACGATGAAGACGACGATGAAGACGATGAAGACGACGATGAAGACGACGATGAAGACGTTGAAGACGACGATGAAGACGACGATGAAGACGACGATGAAGACGACGAAGACGATGATGAAGACGATGAAGACGACGATGAAGACGACGAAGACGATGATGAAGATGACGAAGAAGACGATTTAAAGAGTAGCTGTTTGATGTATAACGATATAATATATAAATATTGATCCTTTTATCTTTATTTGAATGTTTCTCTCTCTGAGCTCAGTGACGTCACAACAGATTTATTGGTTCATTGTTAATTTATTCATTTTTTATTTATTCATAATTACATGAGCAGAAAGATAAATATTTAAGAGTCTTCTGCACTTTGACACTTTCTCTTCATCTCCACATATCAATATGTATTTGTGATCAGTATATAAACCTCTCATAATCTGTTATTAACTGTTTATTATGTCACATTTATGTATTAAAGATTAAACGTGTGAACAGTGAGACTTCACGTCGATTATTATTCACCTGACCGTCTAATCAATAAATAACCTCAAACAGAACATCAATGATTTTAATGTTTGAATATAAAGAGACACGGATCAATAAACTCAAAGTTCTGACCAGTACGAAAGAAAAAAAGGAGCAAATGTAACTTTTATTACGTGTTTTTACCGCTGATACTAATTATTGATTATTGATGATCCATATAGTCTGATCATGTCAACGCTCTGAGGTCAGAAAACTTTATGTTTATTAATAAACATAAACTAGAGTTAGTTAAAGCTTCACGCTCTGTTTACTTCTTCCTCATTTAAACGTGTTCAAACAAAGTCTCCTGAAGCTAAACCACAGGTCTGCTTCAGAGCTGGACTTCAGTCAGGAGACCTGATCCTTATCTACAGGACCACACAGTCCTCTTCACCTTATATGGACTTCCTGTTTGTCCACACCAACGCAACACACACACACACACACACACACACACACACACACACACACACACACACACACACACACACACACACACACACACACACACACACACACACACACACACACACACACACACACACACACACACACACACACACACACACACACAGAGGGAGGCTCTCTGGTCAAACACTGACGACTGAACTCATCCGTCAGTCTTCAGTTCTGTCAGCAGGATGGAGCATCTCAGGGTTCTGAAGGTTCTCAGGGTTCTGGTCCTGGTCCTGGTCCTAGTTCTGGGGTCTGTGCCGCGTTCAGGTCAGTCTGGTTTGTTTGTCCGTCGGCATAAAACTCAGTGACAAGAGATGATTATTTTACATTTTCTTATTAAGCATCATGTGAACAGTTTATACTGAACGTAGTATATGAAGTACTATACAACATGAAGTACTGTACAACATGATGTACAACATGATACATGTACTGAACATGATGTACTATACAACATGAAGTACTGTACAACATGATGTACTATACAACATGATGTACTATACAACATGATGTACTATACAACATGATGTACTATACAACATGATGTACTATACAACATGAAGTACTATACAACATGATGTACTATACAACATGAAGTACTGTACAACATGATGTACTATACAACATGATGTACTATACAACATGATGTACTATACAACATGATGTACTATACAACATGATGTACTATACAACATGATGTACTATACAACATGAAGTACTATACAACATGAAGTACTATACAACATGATGTACTATACAACATGATGTACTATACAACATGATGTACTATACAACATGATGTACTGTACAACAC
>NC_072459.1:370996-373496 GCF_027596085.1 Anoplopoma fimbria
ACATAGACTAACATATATACACACACACACACACACACACACACACACACATAGACTAACATATATACACACACACACACACACACACACACACACACACAGACTAACACACAAACACACATAGACACACACACACACACACAGACAGACACACACACACACACAGACACACACACACACACACCCTCTGAGTCTGTCTCCCTCTCTCCGTCTCAGTCGTCGGGTTCTGGTCCGGCTGGTCCAGTTGGGGTGAGTGTTCCTCGTCCTGTATCCCAGAAGGCCGAGCTCCCACCAGGATTCGCCGGCGCTCGTGTTCTAACCCGGCCCCTTCAACCAACCCGCCAGGCAGAGGTTGCCATGGCGACGTCAGTGAAACAGAAAACTGCAACCAGCTGCCTCACTGCCAAGGTTTACCTGTCTGTCTGTCTGTCTGTCTGTCTGTCTGTCTGTCTGTCTGTCTACCTGACCATAACTCCAACAAGGACAAACTAAAAGAGTCAGGATTGGGTCCTCATAGAGACGATAAGGTCTCCAGGTGTCCTCATAGAGACGATAACGTCTCCAGGTGTCCTCATAGAGACGATAACTCTTCCAGGTGTCCTCCATAGAGACGGAGGTGTCCTCATAGGGTCTTGGTCTCCAGGTGTCCTGTTCTGTTACCTGTCCCAGGGTCCTCATAGGGACTCCCAGGTGTCCTCATAGAGAGTCACTCCCAGGTGTCCTCATGTGATAACGCCCCCAGGTGTCCCCAAATATGGCGGTGTCCAGCCATGTCCTGGAGAGGACGTCGAACCAGGTCTGTCAGACCATGTCCCACTGTCCAGGTCAGACCAGGTCTCCAGTCCTTTACTGTATAAACAGGTGTCCTCATAGAGACGTCTCTGCTGTTTCTCTCTGGTGTCCTCATGGTGTCTCTCTGGTGTCTCTCTGGTGTCCTCATGGTGTCTCTGGTGTCTCTCCAGGTGTCCTGGTGTCTCTGGTGTCTCTGTCTGTCTCTGTGTCTCTGGTGTCTCTGGTGTCTCTAGAGTGTGTCTCTGGTGTCTCTGGTGTCTCTGGTGTCTCTGCTGTCTCTGGTGTCTCTGGTGATGTCTCTGGTGTCCTCATAGAGTGTCTCCCAGGTGTCCTCATAGAGACGATCTCTGGTGTCCTCATGAGTGTGTCTGGTGTGTCCTCTGGTGTCTCTCCCAGGTGTCCTCTGGTGTGTCTCCAGGTGTCCTCATAGAGTGTGTCTCCAGGTGTGTCTCTGGTGTCTCTGGTGTCTCTGGTGTCCTCTGGTGTGTCTCTGGTGTCTCTGGTGTCTCTGGTGTGTCTCTGGTGTCCTCTGGTGTCTCCAGGTGTCCTCTCTGGTGTGTCTCTGGTGTCTCTGCTGTCTCTGGTGTCCTCTGGTGTCTCTGCTGTCTCTGCTGTCTCTGGTGTCTCTCTGGTGTCTCTGGTGTCTCTGCTGTCTCTGCTGTCTCTGGTGTCTCTCTGGTGTCTCTGCTGTCTCTGCTGTCTCTGCTGTCTCTGGTGTCTCTCTGGTGTCTCTGGTGTCTCTCTGGTGTCTCTGGTGTCTCTGCTGTCTCTGGTGTCTCTCTGGTGTCTCTGGTGTATCTCTGGTGTCTCTGGTGTCTCTGGTGTCTCTGGTGTCTCTGTCTCTGGTATCTCTGGTGTGTCTCTGGTGTCTCTGGTGTCTCTGCTGTCTCTGGTGTCTCTGGTGTCTCTGGTGTGTCTCTGGTGTCTCTGCTGTCTCTCTGGTGTCTCTGGTGTCTCTGGTGTCTCTGGTGTGTCTCTGGTGTCTCTGGTGTCTCTGGTGTCTCTCTGGTGTGTCTCTGGTGTCTCTGGTGTCTCTGGTGTCTCTCTGGTGTCTCTCTGGTGTCTCTGGTGTCTCTCTGGTGTCTCTGGTGTCTCTGGTGTCTCTCTGGTGTGTCTCTGGTGTCTCTGGTGTCTCTGGTGTCTCTGGTGTGTCTCTGGTGTCTCTCTGGTGTCTCTGCTGTCTCTGCTGTCTCTGGTGTCTCTGGTGTCTCTGGTGTCTCTGGTGTCTCTGCTGTCTCTGCTGTCTCTGGTGTCTCTCTGGTGTCTCTGCTGTCTCTGCTGTCTCTGCTGTCTCTGGTGTCTCTCTGGTGTCTCTGGTGTCTCTCTGGTGTCTCTGGTGTCTCTGGTGTCTCTCTGGTGTCTCTGGTGTCTCTGGTGTCTCTGGTGTCTCTGGTGTCTCTGGTGTCTCTGGTGTCTCTGGTCTCTCTGGTGTCTCTGGTGTCTCTGGTGTCTCTCTGGTGTGTCTCTGGTGTCTCTGGTGTGTCTCTGGTGTCTCTGGTGTCTCTGGTGTCTCTGGTGTCTCTGGTGTGTCTCTGGTGTGTCTCTGGTGTCTCTGTGTCTCTGCTGTCTCTCTGGTGTCTCTGGTGTCTCTGGTGTGTCTCTGGTGTCTCTGGTGTCTCTCTGGTGTCTCTGGTGTCTCTGGTGTGTCTCTGGTGTGTCTCTGGTGTCTCTGCTGTCTCTCTGGTGTCTCTCTGGTGTCTCTGGTGTG
>NC_072459.1:375996-385996 GCF_027596085.1 Anoplopoma fimbria
CTAGTGGGGGCCTAGTGGGGGCTAGTGGGGGGGGCCTAGTGGGGACTAGTGGGGGACTAGTGGGGACTAGTGGGGGACTAGTGGGGACTAGTGGGGGACTAGTGGGGACTAGTGGGGACTAGTGGGGACTAGTGGGGGCCTAGTGGGGACTAGTGGGGACTAGTGGGGGGAAAGTGGGGGAGTGGGGGACTAGTGGGGACTAGTGGGGGACTAGTGGGGGACTGGTGGGGGGACTAGTGGGGACTAGTGGGGACTAGTGGGGACTAGTGGGGACTAGTGGGGGCCTAGTGGGGACTAGTGGGGACTAGTGGGGGACTAGTGGGGACTAGTGGGGACTAGTGGGGACTAGTGGGGACTAGTGGGGACTAGTGGGGACTAGTGGGGACTAGTGGGGACTAGTGGGGACTAGTGGGGGACTAGTGGGGACTAGTGGGGGACTAGTGGGGACTAGTGGGGACTAGTGGGGGCCTGTGGGGACTAGTGGGGGACTAGTGGGGGCCAGTGGGGACTGACTGGGAGTGGGGGACTAGTGGGGGCCTAGTGGGGACTAGTGGGGACCTGGGTGGGGGGACTAGTGGGGACTAGTGGGGGTGGGGACTAGTGGGGACTGAGTGGGGGGACTAGTGGGGGACTAGTGGGGGACTAGTGGGGGACTAGTGGGGACTAGTGGGGACTAGTGGGGGACTAGTGTGGGGACTAGTGGGGGCCTGGTGGGGACTAGTGGGGGACTAGTGGGGACTAGTGGGGGCTAGTGGGGACTAGTGGGGACTAGTGGGGACTAGTGGGGACTAGTGGGGGCCTAGTGGGGACTAGTGGGGACCTAGTGGGGGACTAGTGGGGACTAGTGGGGGACTAGTGGGGACTAGTGGGGGACTAGTGGGGGACTAGTGGGGACTAGTGGGGGACTAGTGGGGACTAGTGGGGGACTAGTGGGGGACTAGTGGGGGACTAGTGGGGACTAGTGGGGGACTAGTGGGGGGGGACTAGTGGGGACTAGTGGGGAGTGGGGACCTAGTGGGGACTAGTGGGGTGGGGACTAGTGGGGGACTAGTGGGGACCTAGTGGGGGGGGGACTAGTGGGGACTAGTGGGGGACTAGTGGGGACTAGTGGGGGCCTACTAGTGGGGACTAGTGGGGGACTAGTGGGGGACTAGTGGGGACTACTAGTGGGGACTAGTGGGGGACTAGTGGGGACCTAGTGGGGGACTAGTGGGGACTAGTGGGGACTAGTGGGGACTAGTGGGGGACCTAGTGGGGACTAGTGGGGGACTAGTGGGGACTAGTGGGGACTAGTGGGGGCCTAGTGGGGGACTAGTGGGGGACTAGTGGGGGACTAGTGGGGGGGACTAGTGGGGACTAGTGGGGGACTAGTGGGGACTAGTGGGGGACTAGTGGGGGCCTAGTGGGGACTAGTGGGGACTAGTGGGGGACTAGTGGGGACTAGTGGGGGACTAGTGGGGACTAGTGGGGACTAGTGGGGACTAGTGGGGACTAGTGGGGACTAGTGGGGGACTAGTGGGGACTAGTGGGGACTAGTGGGGGACTAGTGGGGACTAGTGGGGGACTAGTGGGGACTAGTGGGGACCTAGTGGGGGACTAGTGGGGGACTAGTGGGGGACTAGTGGGGACTAGTGGGGGACTAGTGGGGGACTAGTGGGGACTAGTGGGGGACTAGTGGGGGGGACTAGTGGGGACTAGTGGGGGACTAGTGGGGGACTAGTGGGGGACTAGTGGGGACTGTGGGGGGACTGGGGAGTGGGGGACTAGTGGGGGGGACTAGTGGGGACTAGTGGGGACTAGTGGGGGACTAGTGGGGACTAGTGGGGGACTAGTGGGGACTAGTGGGGACTAGTGGGGACTAGTGGGGACTAGTGGGGACCAGTGGGGACCAGTGGGGACTAGTGGGGACTAGTGGGGACTAGTGGGGGACTAGTGGGGGACTAGTGGGGACTAGTGGGGGACTAGTGGGGACTAGTGGGGGACTAGTGGGGGACTAGTGGGGGACTAGTGGGGGCCTAGTGGGGGGACTAGTGGGGACCAGTGGGGACTAGTGGGGACCAGTGGGGACTAGTGGGGACTAGTGGGGGACTAGTGGGGACTAGTGGGGGGACTAGTGGGGACCTAGTGGGGGCCTAGTGGGGGACTAGTGGGGGGGACTAGTGGGGACTAGTGGGGGACTAGTGGGGACTAGTGGGGGCCTAGTGGGGACTAGTGGGGACTAGTGGGGGACTAGTGGGGACTGAGTGGGGGGGGGGGCTAGTGGGGACTAGTGGGGACTAGTGGGGACTAGTGGGGGACTAGTGGGGACTAGTGGGGACTAGTGGGGGACTAGTGGGGGACTAGTGGGGACTAGTGGGGACTAGTGGGGGACTAGTGGGGACCAGTGGGGGACTAGTGGGGGACTAGTGGGGACTAGTGGGGGACTAGTGGGGACTAGTGGGGACTAGTGGGGGACTAGTGGGGGACTAGTGGGGGACTAGTGGGGGACTAGTGGGGACTAGTGGGGACTAGTGGGGACTAGTGGGGGACTAGTGGGGGACTAGTGGGGACTAGTGGGGACTGACTAGTGGGGACTAGTGGGGACTAGTGGGGGACTAGTGGGGACTAGTGGGGGACTAGTGGGGACTAGTGGGGGAGTGGGGACTAGTGGGGACTAGTGGGGACCAGTGGGGCCTAGTGGGGACTAGTGGGGGTGGGGGCCTAGTGGGGACTAGTGGGGACTAGTGGGGGACTAGTGGTGGGGGACTAGTGGGGACTAGTGGGGGACTAGTGGGGACTAGTGGGGGACTAGTGGGGACTAGTGGGGGACTAGTGGGGACTAGTGGGGACTAGTGGGGACTGTGGGGACTAGTGGGGACTAGTGGGGACTAGTGGGGGACTAGTGGGGACTAGTGGGGGACTAGTGGGGACTAGTGGGGGACTAGTGGGGACTAGTGGGGACTAGTGGGGCCTAGTGGGGGACTAGTGGGGACTAGTGGGGGACAACTGGAGTTCAAACCAAACCTAATTTATTTTTCTGCTTGTTTTGGAGCTCAGGAGCTCCACCTACAGGGTGAATATTGTAGTACAACTTAATGTACTGTGTGAATACTAGGTACGATTCTGATTTACAGCGTGTGTCTGTGTGTCTGTGTGTTTGTGTGTGTGTGTGTGTGTGTGTGTCTGTGTTTATGTGTGTTTTATGTGTGTGTGTGTGTGTGTGTGTGTGTGTGTGTGTGTGTGTGTGTTTATGTGTGTGTTTATGTGTGTGTGTGTGCGTGTGTGTGTGTGTGCGTGCATGTGTGTGTTGCGTGCGTGTGTGTGTTTCAGTCCTACCATCGGTCGTCAGAAGGAGCCCGCAACGTTCTTCGGGACTCCGTTGGCTGACTGCGGCTTAACGCCCGACGGGGGGCCGAAGTTTCAAAGACAGCCCTGCATCAATGTTCCTCCCTGCACCGAGGAACCAGCTCACTGATGAGATTAACAACACAACACTCACTGATGAGATTAACAACTCAACACTCACTGATGAGATTAACAACTCAACACTCACTGATGAGATGAACGACATCTCTTCTTGGTGAACTTGATTGTGTTATCTTCAACAGTTTCAACGAGAATGTTCTTTCGTATGATTTGTGATATATTTATATATTTTTGTCAAATAAATCGAATCACCAATGAGTTGCTGCCAACTTGTCCGACTTTGACCTTCATGTTTCTTTCTACATCAGATTTAATAACCATAAGGCGCCCTGAGGTAGCACCACGAAGGTTCCTGTAAATGAAGGTGGTTAAAGAGGAACCACTGAGAGGACGTTGACTTTTTAAACAGAACAAAGTTCCAGATAAAGTGCCAAAATAAATAAAGTGTTCAACTCAGCGTGATCCATTTCGCACCTTTAGACACAAGTATAGCCCAAAGTGCTAAAGATATTTCAGCATCTTTCTGAGTTTAAAAGAGGTCGAACTTTGAAACATGGAATTGTTAAAATAAGAATTTATAAATAAATGAGGCTAACATCAGTCAGAGTTACTGACCGGTGTTTTCTGTGTTGGTGCAGATTTTATGTAGCTGCTTTGGGTCCTTAAATGTCAGTGAGGCAATGAGAGCATTAGTGGGTCATGTGGAGAGACCGTGAAGAACAACTGTGTATCATTAGCATAGCAATGCTAGTTCACCTGCTGAAGGTTCATGGTGTTTCAGAGTGGAAACATATCTAAAGAAACCAAACTGGGCTCACAATACTTCCCTGAGGAACACCCAAAACCACCGTCTCTGATCCACCCTGACAAAGAACTGTGCGTCTGACTCTCAGATCTGTCCATCAGAACATGGTGGATTGTGTCGAACGCTGCAGTGAGAAGAAGATCATCACACTGTGTTGAGTAAATGTTTCTCTATCGATCAGTTCTGTATATGCAGCAGCCTGAAACACCTGATCATCACATCAGTCATCAGTTTATTAAACCGTTCATAACATCTTTTAAAATATAATTCATATCTTTTATAATATTCATATCATTTATAATATCATTTATAATATTCATAATAATATCATTTATAATAGTATTTATAATATCATTCATAATAGCATTGATAATAATATTTATAATAGTATTTATAATATCAAACCATAAATAGCAGCTGTTGCTGACTCATTTGTTTACATGTCAGGTTACATAATCATAAAACAACAGGTTACAAAGTGCTTCACGAAGAACAGAAATAAAGCCACATAAATAAATGATCAATAAATATGAATGAAGTTAAAGAAAAGGTGTATTAGAGGATATTAATATTACGGATAATTCCAGTAAATGAAGGTTGTTAAAGAGGAACGTTGACTTTTTCAACAGAACAAAGTTCCAGATAAAGTGCCAAAATAAATAAAGTGTTTTTAAAAAGCAGCAGCCTGACCTCAGGTACTTCTACTTCTTCATATTAACACACTATACCCTCTATATTAATGTACATACATTTATATATACATTAATACAGAGAGTCTTCTGTCCGTGTTGCAGTCATGGCGTCCTCTCGGCTGTTGTTCAGTGATCCTTCTTCTCTATTGGACGACTTCCTCAGCAGCTCGATCACATGACCCCACCTCCTCTTCCCTCCACAAGGGGGTGTAATCACACCTTCACCCTCTTTCATGTGTTCACATGTAATCACACCTTCACCCTCTTTCATGTGTTCACATCCTGTTTCCTGGTTCAGGACCCTGGCGATCCTTCTGTTGAGCGTTTTTGTAACATTGTTTTCTGATTCTGAACATTTTATTTTTATTTGTTTCTCGTCTCGACACTTGAAAACATTTAAATCTAATAAATAAAAAGAGTCGAACCAACAAAGACAGAAACGACAGCGGACCGTTAGCCCCGCCCACACTGTTTATTAACAGGTGATGACACATCTTCACATTTCATCTCCCAGCAGCGCTCCAGTGTTCCCAGTGTCTCAACCAATAACAGTCCAGCTTGTTCCAGTAGAAAGACAGGAAGTTGTGACATCAGTTCAGTCGCCACGTTTTATATTCAGGTTTGTTGCTACGACGACAGTTTGCAGCCGGTCGCCTTTAGGACCCTGTTCCTTTAACTTTAACAAGAACATCACACCTTCATCCTCATTCATGTGTTCACATGTTGTAATCACACCTTCATCCTCATTCATGTGTTCACATGTTGTAATCACACCTTCATCCTCATTCATGTGTTCACATGTTGTAATCACACCTTCATCCTCATTCATGTGTTCACATGTTGTAATCACACCTTCATCCTCATTCATGTGTTCACATGTTGTAATCACACCTTCATCCTCATTCACGTGTTCACATGTTGTAATCACACCTTCATCCTCATTCATGTGTTCACATGTTGTCACCCTGCTGACAAACAGAACTGATCACATGACCTCGTCAGTGACGTAAAGATGGTAACAAAGTTCATCTGAAGATGATTTGAGAGAAACAGCACATTGTTGAGGATGAAGAGTGAGGAATGAGGAAGAGGAGTGAGGAAGAAGAATGAGGAAGAGGAGTGAGAAAGAGGAGTAAGGAATGAGCAGTGAGGAAGAGGATATAAATAAACGTCTTGAATATTCAGATTTATTCCAGAAGAACTCTAAATTAATGTCGACAACAAACAAAGGTCTTCGTCAGGACTCGTCAGGACTCGTCTGGTCTCAAGGTTCAGTTGTGGAGCTTTCAACCGATCACATGATCTTCATGGGACCTTTTACTCTCAGCGAGGAGGACATCGTACTGATACAGCTTTCATACGCTGTTAGCCACTGAGCTAACTAGCATGCTACCTGAAAGAATAATCCTGAGAACTAAACATGAATGGGTTTAACAGAGCATTGCTGGGACTGACTAGCATTAGCATGTTGCTAACCTGCTAGCATGTGAGCACGTTCAGGTGTGATCAGAGCTCCTCCGGGTCAGTTGTGATGTTTGAGCTACTGGTCCACAGTCACAGTGTTTTTGTGAATGGAGTCTGGTGTCTCTGATAACAGGACGTTCTGTGTGACAGAGTGAAGGGTGAAAACATTGACTATGGAGAAGATCCTCATGGTGGTTGAAAGCTCCGCTGACAGTCAGCGAGGTGCCCTTGAGTTGAGATGGTTTTGAAGGTAAGCAGTTTCATGTTTGGATCCTTAAGGCGACTAAACCCTTTCGTCCCGCCGAGCTCGTCTTCGCTAGCAGTGATGTCATCATTAGTCCGGCTGCTCGGTGATGACATCAAGAAAGAGGCGGAGTCTCCACATCCCCTGTCCCTCCCCATGTCGACTCTCCACGAGAGCCAATCAGAGTTCTGGGAGGAGGGTGGATCATCTGAAACCCGCCCGGATACAGGACTGAGTGGAGGGAGCTGATTGGCTGACGAGTCCTTCAGTCAGCTGATCAGTGTTTCCAGTGTAAAAACAAAGAAAGAACTGGAGGAGAAGAAGACAGGAAGCAGTCTCATCACGTTAAAGTCAACATCGACATCATACCTTTAAAGAAAAGGTTGTTGTTCCCTCTATTGTCCTCTGGGAAGAAGGACGACACATTTAATAAGTTAAGAAGTAAATAGTTATAATAGCAGACATATTTATTCAAACTGAACTCTACGACCTCTGAAACCAAACGGGTCCGTCTCTCAGTACCGTCTGACTTCCTGTCTGTGTCTCTTTGGTTCCTACTGAACACGTCAGACGGTCTCCTCCGTAGTCTCCTCAAACGGCTGGTTATTGTAGATTTTAATCAAACAAACAGGTGGAAATAGAGACTGAATAAACTACAGAGTGTGTGTTGTTGAAGGAACACGTCAGCCAGAAGCTCTGAAAGCAGACAATATCAGACGGTCCTTAAACGCATCATGTAACGGTTCAAGTGTCATTAAAGACTGATCCAGTATCTGAGCAGAGACCAGATCCTGCAGGAGACCTGATGGACTGATCTGCTGGTACAGGATGAGCTGGTCGTAGTTCCATATGTTTTTATTATTATGATGATGATTATTGTGATTATTATCAAAATAATTGTGATGATTGTTGTTATTATTATTATTATCATACTTGCTATTATTGTTACCGATGTCGTGAAAATTATAATTACTTTTATAATAATAATTATTATTATTTTCATTATAATAACTATAATTACTATTATTATTGTTACTATTATTATTATTACTATTATTATTATTATTGTTATTATTATTGTTATTATTACTATTATTATTACTATTATTATTATCATTATTATTGTTATTATTATTATTGTTATTATTTTTTATTATCATTATTATTGTTATTATTATTATTGTTATTATTTTTATTATTGTTATTATTATTAGAGCACATGGAGCCTCATTTTTGTCCAATGTCGGTAACACTTATGTTGGATATACAGCGGGTAAAATAAGTATTGAACACGTCACCATTTTTCTCAGTAAATATATTTCTAAAGGTGCTGTTGACATGAAATGTTCACCAGATGTCGGTAACAACCCAAGTAATCCATACATACAAAGAAAACCAAACAAATAAGTTCAGAGATTAAGTTATGTGTAATAAAATGGAATGACACAGGGAAAAAGTATTGAACACGCTTACTGAAATGTATTTAATACTTGGTACAGAAGCCTTTGTTGGTAATGACAGCTTCAAGACGCCTCCTGTATGGAGAAACTAGTGGCATGCATTGCTCAGGTGTGATTTTGGCCCATTCTTCCACACAAACAGTCTTCAGATCTTGAAGGTTCCGTGGGCCTCTTCTATGAACTCTGATCTTTAGTTCTTTCCATAGAGTTTCTATTGGATTCAGGTCAGGTGATTGGCTGGGCCATTCTAGCAGCTTTATTTTCTTTCTCTGAAACCAATGGAGAGTTTCCTTGGCTGCGTGTTTGGGGTCATTGTCTTGCTGAAATGTCCACCCTCGTTTCATCTTCATCATCCTGCTAGATGGCAGCAGATTTTTATCAAGAATGTCTCGGTACATTTTTCCATTCATCCTTCCTTCAATTATATGAAGTTTGCCAGTGCCGTATGCTGAAAAACAGCCCCACACCATGATGTTCCACCTCCAAACTTCACTGTTGGTATGGTGTTTTTGGGGTGATGTGCAGTGCCCTTTGACCTCCAAACATGGTGTGTATTATGGCATCCAAAGAGTTCCATGTTGGTCTCATCTGACCAGACTATATTCTCCCAGTATTTCACAGGCTTGTCTAAATGTTGTGCAGCAAACTTTAAACGAGCTTCAACATGCTTTTTCTTCAGCAGTGGAGTCTTGCGTGGTGAGCGTGCATACAGGCCACGGCGGTTGATGCATTACTTATTGTTTTCTTTGAAACAATTGTACCTGCTGATTCCAGGTCTTTCTGAAGCTCTCCACTAGTGGTCCTTGGCTCTTGGACAACTCTTCTGATAATTCTTTTCACTCCTCTGTCAGAAATCTTGCGAGGAGCACCTGGTTGTGGCCGGTTTATGGTGAAACGATGTTCTTTCCACTTCCGGATTATGGCCCCAACAGTGCTCACTGGAACATTCAGAAGTTTAGAAATCCTTCTGGAACCAATGCCATCAGTATGTTCTGCAACAATAAGGTTGTGAAGGTCTTGAGAGAGCTCTTTGCTTTTACCCATCATGAGATGTTTCTTGTGTGACACCTTGGTAGTGAGACACCTTTTTATAGTCCATCAGTTGGGACTGAACCAGCTGATATTCATTTGCACTGACAAGGGGCAGGATTGCTTTCTAATTACTGATAGATTTCAGCTGGTGTCTTGGCTTTCCATGCCTTTTTGCACCTCCCTTTCTTCATGTGTTCAATACTTTTCCCTGTGTCATTCCATTTTATTACACATAACTTAATTTCTGAACTTATTTGTTTGGTTTTCTTTGTATGTATGGATTACTTGGGTTGTTACCGACATCTGGTGAACATTTCATGTCAACAGCACCTTTAGAAATATATTTACTGAGAAAATTGGTGACGTGTTCAATACTTATTTTACCCGCTGTTTAGATCTAATTAAATAAATCATCAAATAAATTCAACTATTTTGATTTGTGTCAGTATAAAGGTTATATAACTCTCCTGTTTCTACTTCTATTTCTGTCTCTACACCTGTTTCTACTTCTACTTCTGTCTCTACACCTGTTTCTACTTCTATTTCTACACCTGTTTCTACTTCTGTCTCTACACCTGTTTTATATCCGTCTCTACTCCTGTTTCGACACCCGTTTCTACACCCGTTTCTACTTCTATTTCTACACCTGTCTCTACACCCGTTTCTACTTCTATTTCTACACCTGTTTCTACTTCTGTTCTTACTTCTGTTCCTACACCTGTTTTTTACACCTGTCTCTACTTCTGTCTTTACACCCGTTTCTACTCCTGTTCCTACTCATGTTTCTACTTCTGTTTCTACACCCGTTTCTACTTCTGTTTCTACACCTGTTTCTACTTCTGTTCTTACTTCTGTTCCTACACCTGTTTTTTACACCTGTATCTACATCTGTCTCTAC
>NC_072459.1:390996-475996 GCF_027596085.1 Anoplopoma fimbria
CCATCATCACCATCATCACCATCACCATCATCATCATCATCACCATCATCACCACCATCATCATCACCACCATCATCATCATCACCACCATCATCACCATCACCATCATCATCATCACCATCATCACCATCACCATCACCATCACCATCATCATGCTCTGTTGCCATGGTGATGAGCGTCCTCTCACCGGCTGCTGTCCTCCGTGTTGCTGCTGGTTGACCCCCACACGTCCAGCAGACTCCCCCCCGATGACGTGGATGAAGTCAGGGACGGTCTTTTGTCCAGCAGCCCCCCCGACCCCCCACTGGAGCTCTTGGTTCTGAACAGCTTGCTGAGCCGGACCTTCAGGGACCCCCCTTTCCTCGACTTCCTCCGCGGCGTCTTCTCCCCCCCTCCCACCTCCCCCTCCAGGACTTCCATGGGGGAGGAGCACCGCCCCCGAGGCCACGCCGAGTTTGGGGGTGGTGGCCCGGCTCTGAGGCTGGGAGCGGGACTGGTGCTGGTGCTGGGAGCTGGAGGACGGGAGGGGGTCAGGGGAGACCTGCAGACCGCTGAGTGATGCTGCAGCCTGGAGGGCCTGAGGGCTGCTGCCGATGGGGGAGGGGGTCTACACAGGGGGACAGTAGCACCGAGGACCCCGAGGGACGACCGGCAGTTCTGATCGGTGCAGACCCCCGCCTCCTCCGCCAGTCTGTGGACCTGCTGCATCAGACCGCTCAGAGTCCCGCTGGAGAACACGGGCCCCGCACCCCCAAACGTCCCCCCCCACTGACTCCCCCACCGTCTCCCCCTTCTGAGCATCCCCTCCCTCCCCCAGACCTCCAACCTCTTCAGACCCCAGACCTTCCAGGACCAGTAGGGCGTCGCTGGTCTCACTCGGGTCCTCGCCGGGCCCCATGCCCCCGTCCCCGAGGTCAGCAAACTGTGACAAGAGCACCGGGAGAGCGGGAGCACCGTCTCACCCCCCCACCCCCTCCCTCCCTCCCCCCCTCCCCCAGCCGTCCCAGCCTCCGGGCCAAAGCCAGGACCGGGTCCTCGTCCCCGGTGGAGCAGCCCTTCCTGGGCTCCAGCAGGCCCAGACGCAGGGCCTGGTCCAGCAGACCCGGGGGCCATTCAGCCAGGCCATCTGACCCGGACTCAGGGTCCAGAGCCGGGACGTCCCGCTGGGGGCCCGGGACCCGTCAGACCCGGTGGACCGCCTCAGGACCGGCTGCAGGCTTCCCTCTGCAGAGGGGACGCAGTACGAGTCCCGGTCCCCTCCTGGTCCCGGACCGGCCCCTGGTCCTGGTCCAGAGTCCTGCTGCGGCCTCCCCGCCTTAAACACCAGCAGCCCCCCGAGCCGGGCTGGACCGGGTAGTCCTGCGGGGGGGGCCGGGGCCCGGGGGGGCCGGGGGGCTTCACGGGACAGAACCCTCCGGACAGACGGTCGAACTCCGCCGCGGACACGACACGCATCAGCACGAAGTCCGGAGACGCGTCACTCATCCCCACGACGGAGCTAACGGAGCTAAGCTAACGGAGCTAACGGAGCTAAGGAGCTAACGGAGCTAGCGGGAGCTAACGGAGCTAAGCTAACGGAGCTAACGGGAGCTAAGGAGCTAACGGAGCTAGCGGGAGCTAACGGCTAAGCTAACGGAGCTAGCGGGAGCTAACGGAGCTAAGCTAACGGAGCTAACGGGTGCTAAGCTAACGGGAGCTAAGCTAACGGAGCTAACGGGAGCTAACGTAGCTCACGTAGCTAGCGGAGCTGCTAGCCTCCTCCCTCCGGTGACACCGCTCAGTGATCATCAGCTCATTAACGGGAGAAACCGGCTCCTCCATCACAGAACACTTCCCGGTACCGGAGACCTCCGTCACTACCGGAGTCACTACCGGAGTCCCGTACGTCCCTGTGACTCTCACCAATACTCACCGATACTCACCGATACTCACCAATACTCACCAATCAATACTCACCCATACATCAATACTCACCCATACTCACCAATACTCACCAATACTCACCAATACTCACAATACTCACCAATACTCATCAATACTCACCCATACTCACCCATACTCACCAATACTCACCAATACTCATCAATACTCACCAATACTCACCCATACTCACCAATACTCATCAATACTCATACTCACCCATACTCACATACTCACCAATACTACTCACCAATACTCATCAATACTCATACTCACCCATACTCACCATACTCACCCATACTCACCGATACTCACCAATACTCACCAATACTCACCAATACTCATCAATACTCACCAATACTCACCAATACTCATCAATACTCACCAATACTCACCATACTCACCAATACTCACCAATACTCATCAATACTCATCAATACTCACAATACTCACCCATACTCACCGATACTCACCCATACTCACCCATACTCACCGATACTCACCAATACTCACAATACACCCATACTCACCATACTCACCCATACTCATAATACTCACCAATACTCATCAATACTCATCAATACTCACCAATACTCACCCATACTCACCCATACTCATCAATACTCACCCATACTCATCAATACTCACCAATACTCACCCATACTCACCAATACTCATCAATACTCACCAATACTCACCGATACTCACCGATACTCATCAATACTCACCCATACTCACCAATACTCACCCATACTCACCAATACTCACCCATACTCACCAATACTCATCAATACTCACCAATACTCACCAATACTCACCCATACTCACCAATACTCATCAATACTCACCATACTCACACCAATACTCACCAATACTCACCCATACTCACCGATACTCACCAATACTCACCAATACTCATCAATACTCACCAATACTCACCAATACTCACCAATACGCACCAATACTCACCGATACTCATCGATACTCACCAATACTCATCAATACTCACCAATACTCACCAATACTCATCAATACTCACCAATACTCACTAATACTCACCAATACTCACTACTCAATACTCACCAATACTCCAGTCTGATCCTATCGATCCATTGATTAATGATTATCAGACACACAGAACTCTGCCAACATGTTTTTATATATATATATGTTTATATATTATTATATATATATATTAATATATTTATATATAAACATATATTTATATATAAACATATATAAATTAATATATATATTTATATATAAATATATATATAATATAATATATAAATATATATATTTATATATATATATATATATATATTTATATATAAATATATATTTATATACATAAATATGTTTATATATAAACATATATATATATAATAAATATATATATAAACATATGTTTATATATAAATATTTATATATAAACATATTTATATATATAAATATATATATATGTTTATATATATTTATAGATATATATAAATATATGTTTATATATATTATGTTTATAAATATAAATTTATATATATAAATATGTGTTTGTTTTAGTCACAGGTGTGTGTTTGTTTTAGTCTCAGGTGTGTTTGTTTTAGTCACAGGTGTGTGTTTGTTTTAGTCTCAGGTGTGTTTGTTTTAGTCTCAGGTGTGTTTGTTTTAGTCACAGGTGTTTGTTTTAGTCTCAGGTGTGTTTGTTTTAGTCACAGGTGTGTTTGTTTTAGTCTCAGGTGTGTTTGTTTTAGTCACAGGTGTGTTTGTTTTAGTCACAGGTGTGTTTGTGTCAGAAGAAGCAGCAGCAGAACGTTCAGTACAATATAGACTTTATTAGTTCACTAAAGTTGAATATGAAATAAAAAGCAGATCGGCCTTAAATGATTCACAATTCAGAAATAATCGAGTTGCAAGTTTCATCATGTCAACACAGGAAGTACCTCCTCCCTACGGCTGCCGCACCTCTACAAAATAAAAGCTCTGGGGCGGTCAACACTTCACTTTCAACTCAAGGAGAATAATATTTGTACTTTAGTCCCAATGAGAGCTTCCACTTGTTCAGTTACAGGAAGTGGTGCGTTTGATTCGGTCCCAGACTGAAAGTGAAGTGATCCAACCCGGAGCCGACGGGCGGCGCTGAACCGGCTCCCAGGAACTACAAACGTCCCAACAGAACTCGGAGCGGCCGCCGAGCTGCTGCTACCAAAGCAGCCATGAAGCTAAAGAACAGAACAGAACCGCGGTTCTTTGAGGCGTAAACACATCAGCAGAGTCCAGAACATTTCATCAGTCCCAAAAAGACCCAAATCACCAGAACTGCTTGGGGAATGTTTCATATCATTTTATTGTTTTTTTTTTTTTCTTCTTTACTTTATTTTCATCATAGCAATGGAAAAATATAACCTTATACAAACGTCTTCAATTCTCTGAATTTATTTTTTAAACAAGCAAAAATGGTGAGTGACCCTTTTCCCAAACCAAGTGCAGCGGGGAAATAAAAACTGAAATGCTTCACCAGCAGCTCATTTCCACTCCTTTTATTTTCCGCTAAACCATTTCCATTTGGCACTCGCTCCTCAGAGGATTACTTTTATTTTGTAGGAATTTAGTGCTGTTGTTTGGATAAGAGCGCCGAGCACCGCGGACGGAGCAAGTGGAGGTGTTGGAGTCCCTCAGATCTCCTTTGCCGCTTTAGTGCTCGGAGGAAGAAGAAGAAAAATAAGAGCAACACAAATCGAAAGTTTTCCACAGAAGTCCACAGAGTCCGCGCGGGTTCATCTTTGATTCCACAAGTCTTTTAGTTTCTCGTCGTGTTGTATCTACCCCCCCACCCCCATCTTCGAGGGGCGGCGGCAGAGCGGTGACGTCATCGTGATGTCGCAGGAGAGCCCGACTACAGCGAGAGAGGTGGATTGTGGGAGGAGGGCTCGAAGTTCGAGTTTGTTTGGATTGGTGGGGGGTGGGTGGGGGGTCAGAGTCCAGTCCACAGGCCGTCTAGGAGAGGGGGTGGGGGGAAGTCGTCGTCGCCTGCTGGAACTGAAGGTGGTGTGATGTCATCATCTCTCGCTCGCTCACACATCTCTCTCACTCACTCATCTCAAAGACAGAGGAGGTGAATCCGGTCCGTCCTCGTCCTCCTCTGAAGGTCTCAAATCTCTTTTCCGCAACGGCAACAATCTGAGAGGAGAAGAAGAAAGGTCAGCGGGAGGACCAGCAGGGGCGTGTCCAGGGATGAAGAATGATTGAGGAGGTTCAGACTGAACTCTGGACTGACCTTCTGTTTCTGAAGGAAAGCTTTGATAAAGTTCATCTAAAGTTCTGGGCTGCTTTTATTGTGAAACTCTGAAACAGGAAGCTGGTCCTGTTTCTCTTTTATTAATGTTAGTGAAATACTTTCTACTCTGAGACAAGACTCCTTCAACCAGCTACAGCTGGAAACAGACGGTGTTAGCGTGTGTTAGCATGTACCAGAGGGTGTTCTGTTGTTTGTTAGTGTGTATATCAGAGTGTGTGTGTGTGTGTGTGTGTATCACAGTGTGTGTGTATCACAGAGTGTGTGTGTTTGTGTGTGTGTGTATCACAGAGTGTGAGTGTGAGAGTGTGTGTGTGTGTATCAGAGTGTGTGTGTTTGTGGTCTTACCAGGCCTGGCTCTTGAGCTTGCGGAGCTCCTTGGTGGCCCAGGTGGCCAGCGTCTTGGTCTTGGTGGTTTTGGAGCGTCGACCCTCTGTCAGCAGGTCGTTGATGAGCGGACGAACCTCCACCAGCTTCATCACGTCTTTACCGAACGCCGTGCACAGGTCCCTGAACACACACACACACACACACACACACACACACACACACACACACACACACATCAGCAGCAGACTCCAGCACTGGTTGAGGATCTGAGTGGTGGACTCAGACTCTGGGTTCTGGTCTCAGAGGTTGTGGTTGTTTGTCCATCACTGGTCAGAGTGGTGCATGAGTTCTCTTCACAGACCAAACACCGTCTGTTCAACATTCAGCGTCTTCATCAGTGGACGCTGATGCCACCCGTCACCACGGCAACAGCTAAACTCAAACCCTCTCGTCACCACGGCAACAGCTAAACTCAAACCCTCCCGTTACTGTTGTCATCTTTAGACAGGTTAAAGTTTTATTCAGTTTATATTGATCAAAACAGGTTAGGTTACCATGGTTACCGTTTCCCTCAGCTCAGTTTACACCAAACGCATTCTGAAACACTGATCTGCTCAACCCCCCTCCTCACCCGATGAGTCCGGCAGCGTTGGCCACTACTCCGTCAGAGTGATCTTCGTCCTCGGCTATGTGATGGATGAAGGAGAGGATGAACTCCACCCGAGGCTGAACCAACATCACGTCAGCTACAGGGGGAGGAGGGGGAGAGAAGAGGAGAATTAAGATGGAGACACTTCAGAAGCAGCAGGTTTATCTTCATCTCTTTCTTTTAGTTTGTCGAGTCTCGCAAAACCGAGGAGCCGTGAGTTGGGCCTCAGCCTGCAGCTCTCCGGGTGAAACAGACTCGTTTCTCTGCGACGTCGTAAAATCCTCCTGATCCACTTGAGTCAGGAGGAGGAACCGACGTCGCCTCAACGGGGCAGGTGGTCTCTTACGGTGCACGTTCTCCTGGTCCCCCTTCAGGCCCTGGATGATCCCGGTGTAGGCCTCCAGACAGCCCTCCCTCAGCTCGTTCAGGTAGTCCACCATGTCGTAGTCCGTCTGGAGAGAGAGAGACCACATGTCAAACTCACAGATCACCGATACTAAACCAAGACTGATTAAAGGGTTAATATCAAATATTAAACCTTTAATATTCAATATTTACATTACAGACACAGAGTCGGTTCATTTACGTGTAGAATAACATTGAATTGATTTAAATAAAAAGTAAAGATGTCAGTGAAACACTTAACATCTGAGCTTCTGCTACAGCTACGATGCCTTCAGGTACATTGGACCAAAGACGCTCAGGCCAGTAAACACAACAGAGCGTGTGCAGAGGACCGGGGATCAAACCCCCGACCTGTTCATCACTGTGACTACAGGAAGTGAAGTGTGGAGGTCTCAGAATAATGTGGTTTGTTGTACATCACAGTCAGCGTGGTGCATGTTATCATCACGGACCAACACATCAACACAGGTGAACCTCTGAGCCCGACAGGTGGGCCCAGCAGACCATACCAGCTGACCGTCACCGTGGTTACCTTGTCCACCTGAGCCTGGGAGGCCTGCTGCAGCGTGTCCAGGACGATGTCCAGGTACTTCTTGAACTCTCCTCCGATGGCCAGAGCGATGTCTCCGAACGCCGACAGGATCTGAGGCTTCACCGACCGATGGACGTTCTCGTTCTGCACACAGACCATAATCAATATGATCAATTCATCAGAGGGTTATCTGATCGGATGTAAAGGAGTAGAAGGTCATGTTTTTAAATGCTTTGATTAAAACCCAAAAGCCCAAACAGTTGAAATCGTTATGGTCACCTGACCAAAAGCTTCTTCTTTAACTCCCTTTACTGTTATTTATCAACGACAGGAAGTTAACTGTAGACAGGAAGTGAAGTGTGGAGGTCTCAGAATAATGTGGTTTGTTTTACATCACAGTCAGCGTGGTGCATGTTATCATCACGGACCAACACATCAACACATTCATCTGAAACCAGAGGGGTAATCAATGAGAGGGTGAGACAGAGGGGGTGAGACAGAGACGGACAGAGAGTCTTCCTCACCCCGAGGTTCTCCAGCAGCAGCTGCATGATCTCGTCACAGAAAGGCAGGATGTTGGACATCAGAGCTCTGCACAGGTCACAGACCAGACCCACCGCCGCCAGACACACCTGTGACATCATCATCATCATCATCATCATCATCATCATCATCACAGTCCACACATTATGGAATATATAATACAGACTACACCAAAGGCTCCAGAAACCCTTCATGATGGAGGGAGTCATGGTAACCAGGCGGTGTTGAGAGGAGGAGCCGGGGATAGAAACCCCCGACCTCACCCATTAACCTATGTTCAAGAAACTGACTACAGGAAGTGATTTAAACTGTAGACAGACAGGAAGTGAAGTGTGGAGGTCTCAGAATAATGTGGTTTGTTTTACATCACAGTCAGCGTGGTGCATGTTGTCATCACGGACCAACACATCAATATCAACCGTTGAGTCTTTACGTTACGACGGTTTACTGTAGGAGTCTTTACTGTAGGAGTCTTTACATTACGACGTTTTACCGTAGTAGTCTTTACGTTACGACGGTTTACCGTAGGAGTCTTTACTGTAGGAGTCTTTACCTTACGACGTTTTACTGCAAGAGTCTTTACGTTACGACGTTTTACTGCAAGAGTCTTTACGTTACGACGGTTTACCGTAGGAGTCTTTACGTTACGACGGTTTACCGTAGGAGTCTTTACGTTACGACGGTTTACCGTAGGAGTCTTTACGTTACGACGGTTTACTGTAGGAGTCTTTACCGTGTACGAGTTTACTCTTTACGTTACGACGGTTTACTGTAGGAGTCTTTACGTTACGACGGTTTACTGCAAGAGTCTTTACCTTACGACGTTTTACCGTAGGAGTCTTTACGTTACGACGGTTTACCGTAAGAGTCTTTACGTTACGACGGTTTACGTTACGACGGTTTATTGTAGGAGTCTTTACGTTATGACGGTTTACCGTAAGTCTTTACGTTACGACGGTTTACCGCAAGAGTCTTTACGTTACGACGGTTTACTGTAGGCGTCTTTACTGTAGGAGTCTTTACGTTACGACGGTTTACTGCAAGAGTCTTTACCTTACGACGTTTTACCGTAGGAGTCTTTACGTTACGACGGTTTACCGTAAGAGTCTTTACGTTACGACGGCTTACCGTAGGAGTCTTTACGTTACGACGGTTTATTGTAGGAGTCTTTACGTTATGACGGTTTACCGCAAGAGTCTTTACGTTACGACGGTTTACCGCAAGAGTCTTTACGTTACGACGGTTTATTGAAGGAGTCTTTACGTTACGACGGTTTACCGTAAGAGTCTTTACGTTACGACGGTTTATTGTAGGAGTCTTTACGTTATGACGGTTTACCGTAGGAGTCTTTACGTTATTCGTGGTGCAGAGAGACGGACCTGATACTCAGCGTAGTTCTTCAGTCCGATGCCGAGGAAGGGCTTGAAGGCATCCATGTATTTCTGGAAGTCGCTGCCCAGAACTGAAACACAGACAGACCAACATCATCAACACCAGCAGCCTCCACCATCCCTGTGATGCGCGTGTGTGTGCATGTGTGTGTGTACCTTCCACCAGTGTGGACACGGCCATCAGAGCGTCCTCCTGGACTCCTCCGGAGCCGGCGGTGCTCTGAAACATCCTCAGCAGAGACGCCATCACTACGTCTGAGATCTGCAGGGCGTCCTGATGCTGCACTTTACGCAGGACGTTCTGCAACAACGCACACGGGAAATGTCACAATAAAGGCAGTGACACCTTTGACTCTATCAAAGTAAGAGCGTGGTTGACAGCTCAGGGGTGCTGTCTCACCTGTAGAGTGGCACACAGCAGCGACTGCAGGTCGTTGAACTGGATTCTGTCTGAGGTGCTCTGGATGTGAGACTGTGGACACAGGAAGTGATGTCATTACACAGGAGGAGGCAGCTGGGAAGTGAACGCACTGTATTTGTTTACGATCAACTACAGGAAGTGAACTGTAAACAGTGAAGTGTGGAGGTCTCAGAATAATGTGGTTTGTTTTACATCACAGTCAGCGTGGTGCATGTTATCATCACGGACCAACACATCAACACATTCATCTGAAACATGAAGGAACCAACGAGCACAACACATTCATCTGAAACATGAAGGAACCAACGAGCACCTTCATCTGCCTCTGACTCCATAAACCAGTTTGATGTACTGGTCTCATCTGGGTCAACGTCTCTGATCTGGTTGTATCCTGTGCTTTCAGTCATTCTAAAGAGTTTCTTCTTCGTTTTAGAGTTAAACATCTGCACTTAAAGACGTTCGCTTCAACTCAAACTGAGCTACGCTTGTTTCTTTTACCATCATTGACATGAAACAATTTAATGACACAAAGAAGAGAGTTGAACTCTAAATAAACTGATGAGTAAGAGTCTCACCTCCATCTGGAGGACCTGCTGCAGCCGCTCCATGATGACCAGCGTGGTCTTCTGGACCGCCGGGTAGCAGTCCTTAGCGCTGTTCTTCACAATCTCCATCAGAGCCTCGTAGGCAGCGGAGCGAAGGTTGTTCTGGTGACCGTCGGGTCTGCACAGGAAACATCATCATCATCACCACCACCACCAGTGTTCAGTGACGAGGTCTACAGTTCTATTCATTTAAAGCTCATTCAATCTCAGCTCCTCTTTTCTTAACAGATGAACTCAGTTTTGAATCACGACCGTCAGTATTTATTATCGACATTTACTTCAAGGTGTCAGATACGTACTTAATGAATATTTAACATCTGCAGTAGTAATCAATAATCAAAGACTCTGAGAACAGTTTCACTCTGAATGTTATCACATCATCTTTACATGAATCCTTTCAAACACTGAGCCTGACTGAAAGTAAACAGGAAGTAGCCGCTGTGATCGGCCATGTTGGATGACTACACCTTCGGTCCTGAGCCTACACTTCCCATCAGCCCCCCCCCCACCTGTCTGTGGTCTCCAGGAGTTTCTGGACGATGATCTCGAAGGAGGAGGAGAGGCAGTAGGTGCTGGGCTCCTCCTGGTCCTCTGCAGCATCCGTGGCCTCATACGCTGCTTCAGCCAGAGACGAGAAGGCCTGAGAGGAGCAGACAGGAAGTGAAACTTCAGTTGTGTTTGTGTTGAAGCAAAACTCTTCTTCTGCTCTGACCTTCATCTGACCAGCAGCCAATCACACGTCAGGACATTTCTCCAGAACTCAAGGAGCCCTGAAGGACCAAACTGTTTCCAGAGCAGCAACTACAACCTTCATGTTGACCAACAAGGACACCCACAAAGATAAAAGGGTCCTGGTCTGGAGGAGGATTAACAGACCTATCAGGACAGTCTGTAGTTCTGAGTCACTGATTGGACAAATGAGGGGCGACGAGAGAACAAAGGGACCAGACCTGTAGAGACGACACCACAGTGTGGAAAGGCTCACATTATGGGGTGTTTGAGGTTCTAACCTTTGACCCCATCATGGTCTCTGGAGCTAAAATAACTATCAGCCAGAAACTAAAGAGTCTTTTGGGATTCCTGTTCACCTGGAGAACCATCACATTTAAAAAGAGAACCGTGTTTGAACAGTTGAAGGTTCTTCACTGGTTTCTGTCTGCAGAACATAGAAACTACTTCTAGATGTAATGATCCGAGAACAACACGACCCCGATGGTCCCACACATTATGGAATATATAATACAGACTACACCAAAGGCTCCAGAAACCCTTCATGATGGAGGGAGTCATGGTAACCAGGCAGTGTTGAGAGGAGTGGCCGCGACCTCACCCATTAACCTATGTTCAAGAAACTGACTACAGGAAGTGATTTAAACTGTAGACAGACAGGAAGTGAAGTGTGGAGGTCTCAGAATAATGTGGTTTGTTTTACATCACAGTCAGCGTGGTGCATGTTATCATCACGGACCAACACATCACATATACACACACACACACACCTATCCAACACACATGAAGTCCTTCCATAACTTTACAAACAAACGACCTGTTAACACTCACACACTAATTTAACCCTTCACAGGTCACGTGACCCCACAGCTCACCCAGCAGACATTGGAAGCCACCCGTGGCTCCGCCCCCAGGCCCTCAATCAGACACTGCAGCAGGGGGGCCAGGTAGACTTCGCTGATGGCTGCTTCAGGCAGCAGCTCACAGATCCTCCCCACCGTCCAGGCCGTGGTGTCTCTGACCACCACGCTGGGGTCCTTCATCAGCTCGATGAGGGTCGGTATCGCCTGGAAGGGACGGGTAACAGTTAGTGACCGACCTGTATGACTAGAGGGTACATTACAGTCATTTAGCAGACGCTGTAGTCAGTTCAAGAAACTGACTACAGGAAGTGATTTAAACTGTAGACAGACAGGAAGTGAAGTGTGGAGGTCTCAGAATAATGTGGTTTGTTTTACATCACAGTCAGCGTGGTGCATGTTATCATCACGGACCAACACATCACATATACACACACACACCCTATCTAACACACATGAAGTCCTTCATTAACTTTACGAACAAACGACCTGTTAACACTCACACACTCATTTAACCCTTCACAGGTCACGTGACCCCACAGCTCACCCAGCAGACATTGGAAGCCGACCTGTATGACTAGAGGGTAACCAGTTAGGGACTGACCTGTATGACTAGAGGGTTGAGCTGGTTGAGTTCGGGTCCTTCCAGGATGGATCCGAAGGCCATGACGGAGGCGTCTCTGTAGCGCCAGTCGTGGTGTTTGATGTGTTCTTTGATGAATGGCAGAACGTGAGGAACCACGTCGTCCTCACAGCAGGTGGCCAGCAGCATCAGACACACACCTGCTGCCTTACAGGGGTTCCAGTCATCGTCGTCGTCGTTCTCGTCCTGAAAAAGGGTTCAGGTCAAAGGTCATACGAAGGCGTGGCTGCTGGCTAGAGAAACATCTTTGACCCAACTTGTGTTTTCACTTTGAGATCTGCCAGTAAACAACAAAGTTACCTCATCTAATTATGCGTGAAGCTAACGGATGAAATTCATGTTCCAGGTTGTGTTCACGGCATAACGTGAAAGAAGGGCTTCAAGGTCAAAAGGTCATGTTAATGTGTAGACATGTGCTCCTTCCATATTTGAAGCAGTGGAGTCTGAATATTAATAGAGATGTTAAAGAGGCAAACAGACCTGTTTGGTGAGGGTCTGGGTCAGGATGGGGACCAGGTACTGCAGGGCTCCTTTGGCGTAGAACTTACTGGTGTGCTCGGGGGGGCGTCCCTGCTCCGAGGCCTGCCATTGGTGGAGAACAGACAGGAGACAGTCAGAGGGGGCGGGCTTAACTAAGGGGCCGACGTGTTAGAGGACTGAAGTCTGCTTACACAGACCTCTGAGGCCTCGATGGCCAGGTCCATCTCCTCATCACAGACGTTGGACCAGAACTCGATGCCCTGCAGGGCCACCTCGTCGATGTCGCTCTTCATCGCCTCGATGGTGATCTGAGAGGAGGAAGAGGAAGCAGCCAGACAAAGAGGGGAGGAGATAGAAGGATGGAGGTCAGAATCACAATGTAAAGCTGTTATGGACTTCTGCTGCTGTGTCGATGAGAACGAGGACCGACGACCAAACCTAACGACTGTCACCAACATCAAAGGGAGGATTTGAAGCATTAAACTTTATTGACATTAACACAGGAAGAAGAATCACCAAAATTAGTTATTATCATCAGATTTTCAAGTCATGTGACAACAAATCTATGAAACTGACTCAACTTCAGTCTGCTGAACAGGAGGCGCTGATATAAGGAGCACATGGTTTACCAAGAGTTTATGATTTATGTCATAATAACTGTTATTCTGCACTAAAGACATGTTTGAGTTCTCTCTACTTCCAGTCATCATTGATCTGACTCCAAAGAGGAGCTGGACTTTGTGGTGAAATAAAAATGTGACGGGAGCAAAATAAAAGATAAAACCAGAAGCTGCTCCTGGTTCAGATCTCTAACCTCCTGGTTCAGATCTTTATACCTGCAGGTTATTCAAACGAGACATGTCCTCACCGCAAACAGTGCTGGACCCATGTAGGTCTCCATGTACTGGTAGTACAGAGACATGATCTTCACCAGGTTCTGGAGGGCTGCCACACGCACCTGGACATTGAACACAGGTGGAACAGGTCAGAGGTCACGGTGGACAGGAAACACGGGAGCAATGTTTGATGAGCGGGGGGGTGGTACTCACTCTGGTGTCGGGACACTGAGTCGCCTCACACACAACCTGCATGATGAAGTGTCTCTCCGTCTGAAACACAGGACATCAGGTTCACACGGAAACCCACCACTCCTACAAAATAAAACCACCACTCCTACAAAATAAAACCACTTCCTCTGTGGTTACATTTCTATTCACAGGCTTCTTTTCTGCACACTTAAACTTAAAGGCATTTGGGTGTTTGTTGACTATTTAAACTAAACTATTTGTAAATGTGTGAAAATCCAGATGTATATACTATGTGGAGTCCCACTTTGTGGTCCTGACATTCTCTCCTCCTTCACTACAAACACCAAACCTGTTTAACTGGGTCAGTATCTGGTTTGGTCTCAGGACAGGAGTTTCATTGAGAAGGTTCCACTGAGCTTCCTCTCCAACGTTTCCTAGAAGCAGGACGCTGAGGTTACCTCCTTGTCAAAGTTGGCCTTGGTGAACTCCAGAGAGTTGAGCAGGGCGTTGGTAGCAGCCAGCTTCACGTTGTTGCTGGGCTCCTCCTTCCTCATGCCCTGGATGATGGCCGTGAGGATCTGGTTGGCGTTCTCCTGCAGCTGCTCCGGGTCCTGAAGGAAGACGGGGTCAGCGGGGGTAATGTGAGAACAGAGCAGAGAGTTTCAGAGGGCGGCGCTCACTCACGATGTCCTGGCAGATGTAGCCGATGGCCTCCAGCGTAGACTCCTTCATGTGCTCGGTGCTGGAGGGGTCGGTGACGTTGGCCACCAGCTGGGGGATCAGCTCGGGCCACTGGTTCACCGGGATCTCTGCACAGGCTATGCCGGCGACGCACTGCGACGCCGAGCTGGGCCGGTACGTCTCCGTACCCAGAGTCTGTAAAACCTGGAGGACAGAGAGACAGACGCGAGGTCACATGATCAAACAACGTGAGGACAGTGAGGTCACATGATCAAACGCCGTGGGGAAGCGGTCGGAGGTCTTACGTAGTTCTTGATCTCGCGGCGAGCGTTGGCGTCGATGGCCAGCCATCTCTGCTGGTACTGTGTCTTCACGTCGGGGTCTTTGGAGGTCAGAGAGTTCTTCACCTGCAGACCGGCAGCCACTCGAGCCACCTGAGTGTTCCCGGGGTTCGCCAACACCTTAGACAACTCCACCAGGAATGTGGGCTGAGGGAGGAGAGGGACAACACAGTGACCTCTGGGACTTCAGACAGGAAACACATGCTACTCTGAGTTGAGAACTTAACACCTCAACAAGTCTGAAGAAGTGCGTTCGAAGCAGCAAAAAGCTCCAGAACGAGTGAGTGGAGGCGTTGCAGAATAAACGGATACTAGAAAGGTTTGATTGGAGTAAATATCACTGAACTTCATGCGTATTCATCATCGTATGAAGGCTTTAGTTCTTGAGGCCTCCATCCATGCTGCAGTACCGCTCTCTGCCTGAACTCTTGCTGATGGCCAGTGGGGGCGCTGTTGTACCACAAAGAGCCTTAAGACCGTTTAATGTGAAATCTGGTTGCAAATATAAAGTTAAACTCAAGTAATCAGATTACTTTACACCACGAACTCTGTAATGAGTTCATTTAGAGATGTTTAGTCTGTTTCACAACATAGGAACTGAAGCAGCTTCAGGAACACATGAAGAGTCCACGAAATAAATTCAAAGATGGAGTCATATCTATTAATAATAATAATAATAATAATATAGAGAGAGTGATGTGACTGTAGACGTGTGAAACGCTCCCTCTGATAAATAAACTTCATTATTCTATATTCATCTGGATCCCTTCTATTAACTATTATCAGACATGTTATATGCTTCAGAGGAAACACTCAGATTTCCCAGCATGCTCTCTGTTGCATCAGGCCTCCATGAGTCTGACAAAGGTTCAGTGCAGACGCATGGATCCATCAGCTCTCAGATGAACGTTTCTGAACTGCAGCTACTCCAACCATCCGTCAACGTTAATGTGCTTCAGGCCATCAGACATCTTCAGGTGTTAGACTCAAATCTCTTCTAAGTACCTGGAGTACTTAAATACTGTAATACTTAAATACTGGAGTACTTAAGTACTTAAATACTTAAGTACTGTAATACTGCAGTACTTAAATACTGTAGTACTTAAGTACTGCAGTACTTGATACTGGAGTACTTGGTACTTGATACTGGAGTACTTGGTACTTGATACTGGAGTACTTAAATACTGGTACTTAATACTGTAGTACTTAAATACTGTAGTACTTGATACTGGAGTACTTAAATACTGGAGTACTTAAATACTGTAGTACTTAAATACTGTAGTACTTAAATACTGTAGTACTTAAATACTGTAGTACTTGATACTGGAGTACTTAAATACTGTAGTACTTGATACTGGAGTACTTAAATACTGTAGTACTTGATACTGGAGTACTTAAATACTGTAGTACTTGATACTGGAGTACTTAAATACTGTGAACCTTCAGATGAATTTGTAAACCTTCTAAACTACCAAAACGTTGGAGCATATTTTAAATTCTACAGTTGATTCATGACCTCAAAGACACCGCCTGCTTCAGCGCTTTGCATTGTGGGATTCAGTAGGAAAGGCTGGTCAGACGAGAAAATACACACGGTGCAGCTAACTCCATGAAATGCTAACGCTAGCAGGGTGTGTGTGTGTGAGAGTGTGTGTGCGAGTGAGAGAGTGTGTGAGTGTTTATGTGTGAGTGAGTGTTTGTGTGTGTGAGTTTTTATGTGTGTGTGTTTTTATGTGTGTGTGTGTGTGTTTGTGAGTGTTTGTGTGTGTGTGAGTGTTTGTGTGAGTGTTTGTGTGTGTGTGTGAGTGTTTGTGTGTGAGTTTTTATGTGTGTGTGTGTGTGTGTGTGTGTTTGTGTGAGTTTTTATGTGTGTGTGTGTGTGTTTGTGTGTGTGTGTGTGTGTGAGTGTTTGTGTGTGTGAGTGTTTATGTGTGTGAGTGTTTATGTGTGTGAGTGTTTGTGTGAGTGTTTGTGTGTGTGAGTGTTTATGTGTGTGAGTGTTTGTGTGTGTGTGTGAGTGAATAGGGAGGGGGGGCAGAGGAGAAGCCGGTGGGCTCCAGCTCCTCTCTGCTCCATCCTGACTGCAGCAGGTCAGTCAGCTTCCCCACCACTACCAGTAACACACCAGTAACACACCAGTAACTAACTAAACCAGATTCTCTATCGCCGCCTGCTCCAGAAACTTCTGTGCCGCCTCCAGTTCATTCCGATCTGAGGAGAGAGAGAGGAGAGGAGAGAGGAAGAGGAGAGAGGAAGAGGAGAGAGGAAGAGGAGAGAGAGGAAGAGGAGAGAGAGAGGAAGAGGAGAGAGAGAGGAAGAGGAGAGAGAGAGAGAAGAGAGAGAGGAAGAGGAGAGAGAGGAAGAGGAGAGAGAGAGAGGAAGAGGAGAGAGAGGAAGAGGAGAGAGAGGAAGAGGAGTTGTTTCGTGTTAGCTGGTTGTGTCTCGGGCGGGTCTGACGAGGCTCCAACGTGCGTGAAGCGAGAGACTCGGTTAGCATGCTAACATTAGCATGCTAACGCTAGCATGTTAGCATGCTAACGTTAGCATGCATTAGCCGGAACACGTTCGGAGGAGCAGAAAGTTTTCCGGACAAACAGCCCGGGTTAGAACACTAGCCCGGACTAGTGTTCTAACCCGGGCTAAAGAACACTGGCCCGGGTTAGTGTTCTTTAGCCCGGGTTAGAGGTTAGTAGCCTGAGTCCTCAGCGTTCTAAGGAGCGGCCGATGGTTTGAATGATACAAGCTAGCATGCTAACAGGCTAGCAGGCTAGCCTGTTAGCATGCTAGCCTGTTAGCCTGCTAGCAGGCAGCATGCAGCTCGTGGCCGGGCCTCTCCCGGGTCTCGGGTCTCCGGACAGACAGCTGCCGGCTCCCCGACGAGGCCGCGCGGTAGCATGCTAGCTTAGCTTAGCTTCGCTAGCATCAGGAGCTAGCAGCCTCACCGGCCCGCGCTCACCTGGAGACACGGTCTTCTCGAGGATGGTGATGAGCTCCATCCCGCCGCTCTGCTGTCTGTCTGTCTGTCTGTCTGCTGGTCCCTGTGTCTGTCTGTCTCTGTGTCTGTGTGTCTGTGAGGAGGAGCGGGAGAGTCGTCCCCGGTCTGTAGCGCGGGTCTAGCGCGGGTCTAACGCGGGTGCAGCGCGGTGTCTCTCTCGCGGATGTCGCGGGACCGTCACAGAGCCCGCTGCTCGCTCCTGCGTCGTCGGGAGGGAAAGGGCCGCGCGCTTCTCTCCCGCGGAAGGATATCACGCACTGACGCGGTGACGCGCTGCCTTCACGGACCCTCGTTCATCCCGACACTGTGTGTGTGTGTGTGTGTGTGTGTGTGTGTGTGTGTGTGTGTGTGTGTGTGTGTGTGTGTGTGTGTGTGTGTGTGTGTGTGTGTGTGTGTGTGTGTTAACACTGTGTGTGTGTGTGTGTGTGTGTGTGTGTGTGTGTGTTAACAGTGTGTGTGTTAACAGTGTGTGTGTGTGTGTGTGTAAACAGTGTGTGTGTGTGTGTGTGTGTGTTAACAGTGTGTGTGTGTGTGTTAACAGTGTGTGTGTTAACAGTGTGTGTGTGTTAACAGTGTGTGTAAGTTAACAGTGTGTGTGTGTTAACAGTGTGTGTGTGTTAACAGTGTGTGTGTGTGTGTTAACAGTGTGTGTGTTAACAGTGTGTGTGTTAACAGTGTGTGTGTGTTAACAGTGTGTGTGTGTGTGTGTGTTAACAGTGTGTGTGTGTGTTAACAGTGTGTGTGTTAACAGTGTGTGTGTTAACAGTGTGTGTGTGTGTTAACAGTGTGTGTGTTAACAGTGTGTGTGTTAACAGTGTGTGTGTTAACAGTGTGTGTGTTAACAGTGTGTGTGTGTTAACAGTGTGTGTTAATATTATTAATAGTGTGTAACTTTAATACATTGTTCCTTCTTCATATTTGCTGTCTTTGTTTATTTAAGGATCATCTGTAAAACTGGAGAAAACAAATCATAACTGAACACATGACGTAAACACATAAACTACTCCTTACGCTTCAGCACTTATCTTATCTTATCTTACCTTACCTTATCTTACCTTACCTTATCTTACCCTTACCTTACCTTACCTTATCTTACCTTACCTTATCTTATCTTATCTTACCTTACCTTACCTTACCTTACCTTACCTTACCTTACCTTACCTTACCTTACCTTACCTTATCTTACCTTACCTTACCTTATCTTACCTTATCTTACCTTACCTTACCTTACTTACCTTACCTTACTTATCTTATCTTATCTTATCTTATTGTTATCTTACCTTACCTTACATTGCTTATTGTTATTGCTTACCTTACCTTACCTTATCTTACATTATTCATTGCTTATCTTATCATTGCTTATTTATCTTACCTTATTGCTGTGTTAAATCACTGGTCTTATGCTTCATCTTAAGCTTCACTTGATATAATCAGCATCAAACTGATTCATTGCTTCATTGTTTCATTGCTTCATTGTTTCATTGCTTCATTGCTTCATTGTTTCATTGATTCATTGTTTCATTGCTTCATTGTTTCATTGCTTCATTGTTTCATTGCTTCATTGCTTCATTGTTTCATTGCTTCATTGTTTCATTGCTTCATTGTTTCATTGCTTCATTGTTTCATTGCTTCATTGTTTCATTGTTTCATTGTTTCATTGTTTCATTGCTTCATTGTTTCATTGCTTCATTGCTTCATTGCTTCATTGTTTCATTGCTTCATTGTTTCATTGTTTCATTGATTCATTGTTTCATTGTTTCATTGTTTCATTGCTTCATTGTTTCATTGCTTCATTGATTCATTGTTTCATTGTTTCATTGCTTCATTGTTTCATTGCTTCATTGTTTCATTGCTTCATTGCTTCATTGTTTCATTGATTCATTGATTCATTGCTTCATTGTTTCATTGCTTCATTGATTCATTGTTTCATTGCTTCATTGCTTCATTGTTTCATTGCTTCATTGTTTCATTGCTTCATTGTTTCATTGCTTCATTGTTCATTGCATTGTTTGCATTGTTTCATTGCTTCATTGCTTCATTGCTTCATTGTTTCATTGATTCATTGATTCATTGCTTCATTGCTTCATTGTTTCATTGCTTCATTGTTTCATTGTTTCATTGTTTCATTGCTTCATTGATTCATTGCTTCATTGATTCATTGATTCATTGCTTCATTGCTTCATTGTTTCATTGCTTCATTGATTCATTGCTTCATTGATTCATTGCTTCATTGATTCATTGCTTCATTGCTTCATTGTTTCATTGCTTCATTGCTTCATTGCTTCATTGCTTCATTGCTTCGGGGTTCCTGTGCTGCAGGAGTTGGTTCGGATCAGATGAAGATAAACCAGAGATGACGGGACAAAACGGAAGCGTGGAGTTTCCGAGGAGCACGTGAACGCAACAGTCCACTCCTCCCCGCGCGGCCCCGCTGCTCCTCCTGAGCGCGCTCCGTCTCGCACGAGCACACGTGAACGCGACAGCAGACAGTTAGTTTCTGTTTCTGAGAATAAAGGAACTTTATTTGTGTTTTAAGGCTGTTACACTAAGAATGAAGAAAAATCCTCCAATTATTAATGAATGTTGTGATTATTATTTTATTGTATTCATAATAAAATCCTGATGAAACAGATATGTGTATTATCGGATATGTTTGAACAACAGTTCATAAAGAGTTCAACTATATAGATATATTTATTTATTAATACGAATATTTATCTCAACAACCTCAAACCTGAACTTTAATCTGTAATAACTTATTTTATATATTTCACATATAAACTTAAAGTCACTACAGTTCTGATGTGATGAAGAGGAGGAGAAGTACACAGAAACACAAAACGGAAGTAATCGAGTCAAGTACAAGTACCTCCAGATAGTACACGTAACTGATAGGACTCATACATTCATTCAGGTAAAACCTTAAACACAGGGTTTGTTCCTGGAACTTAATTCTGAAGTTACTTTATCGTACTTCATATACAGCGGAGTAACTAAGTACATTTACTCAGGTGTACTTGGTTCAAGTACTTTACTTATTAAAGTATTTTCTTAAAGTGATGAACATGAATGCATCTCAAATTATAATCCAATACCATAATATATATTATTCTGCATGAGTACTTTTACTTTGAGTACCTTAGTGAGACTTGTGTACTCAGTTTTCTGTGGCCGTACTACCTCTACTCCTCTTTCATCTGGAACAAATCATTTATACGCTGATCATGATCTGTCCCATGAATGCAGAACAAGTCGCTCAGCTCTACATGTATGTACTTGTACCGTCCTGCAGTACTTCCTGTAGTACTGCTGAGCCATGAACACACACACCAGGTAAAAAGGAACCCATTGCTTCTTTATTAGTTTTCGTTTACAGTAGTCTCTCATACGTAGCTGCCTTGAGTTGCTCTTTTTGTGTCTTTTTACTTTTTGTTCCAACTTCTTCCTCATTTTTTTATCAACACAACGGAAGAGTCATGACAAAGTATAAAAAAGAACAAAAACAGGATAAATGCCTCTTTTCACAACAAAAACTACATTTGGCAAAAGGTGACGATGAAGGTGATGAAGATGAAGATCCAGTGCATCTTTAAACGTTGATGAAGAACAAAGAGGAGGGAGACATGTCCGGACATCTGATTGGATAAGAGCTTCAGGGGATTTGTCGTCCAATCAGATTTGATCTCCTCGCTTGTTGCTAGGTGAAGTTTGAAGCTGTGATATGAATCATTGATCCCCAATTTACAATTAAAAAAAACCAAAACAGGTAAATCACAACAGAATACAAAAATATAAAAACTGACCTTTGAACCGCAGAAACATTGATCAGGTGCGTTTATGGCACAACACGGCGTTTATGGCAATTTAATGTTCAACCGCTAATACTTCTTATTTCATGGACGACCAGCGAGGAGTTTTACCTCTACTGCACCTCATCACCGTTATGAAAAACATTTTGTCAAAACAGGATCAGATTTCAGTTTCTGACCAGCAGCTCGACTAGCTCGCCAACATGCTATTTTAAAGCTAAAATGGTACCATGTAGCTAACACGTAGGTAGCCAGTATAAGCTGGTTAGCTAAGCACTGTTTAACTTTTTAAACCAGTGGAAAACAATGTTACATAAGCAGTTAGCCAACAGCTGAACCAAACAAGCTAACGCTAGCATAACTTATCCCAGGTGATATCAGTAACAACTGATATTGGTTAGCTAGGTGGTGTTAGCTTGTTTCTCCAGCTAACTAACAAGCTTATAGGTTAGCTCCTTTAAAGAAAAGGTCTTAAATTGTGATTTCTTTGAACAGATGGAACTACATCTTAACTAGCTAGCTTGCTAATGTTAGCTAGTTAGAGACAATAACAGCTTTCTTGCTCTTTTAGCGAACATGGAGCAATTCAGTTTTAGCTTGTTATCTAAGCTAACGAATGAGCTAATCAGATTTTTGTTCTGTAATAAATTAGCTTATTGAAATTAAAGATCTAAAGTTAGAAATACCACTGGAGCTAAATTTTAGTTAGCTTGCTGGCTAATGTTAGCTAGCCAGTGACGATGGACAAGCTGTTTACACGCTTGTTCTCTAAACTTAAATTTGAATTATTTTTCACGTTTGTTGTTCAGGGTTTTTGGGGATTACAAAAGTGCAGCAGAGGTAACGCAACAAAAACTGACAGAACAGCCAGCTAACATCAAGCTAACATGCTAACCAACATGCTAGCCAGTACAAATCTACTGAGCTCATCTCTGAGAAAACATTTGTAGTCCATGATGTGTTTGGCTGCTTGATATGAGAATACAACATTATGAAATATGATACAGAGACACCCACCCTCCCACCCCCGGGGGTCATCCCCATGTTCCCAGAATCCTTTGTTCTTGATATGAACAATGTCCGTCTTCACAGTTCAGGGAGAAGGAGCTTTAACTCTGGGAACATGGACACGCCCCCTCAGTGCAGTGGACACGCCCCCTCAGTGCAGTGGACACACCCCCTCAGCGTCATTAACACGCCCCTCAGTGCCACTCCTGATCACATGATGATCACATGATGTCAGTTCACCCACAAAGATAAATAAACATGACTGCTCAGCTGCTTCACTTTGCTCTGATCAAAGATCCAGATGTTCAGTTTGTGGTTGAATATATTTTTCATAAGTCTGAGAAACTACAGAAGCCCATTTAGGCCAAAAACCAAACCGATAAAAAGTTGGAATAAAAATAAAGACTCATGATTATGAGACAGGGAGTCAGAAATATAAGATATTTAGCTTTGATTCATAAAGTCATGAACTTTACTCACTTTAAAAAAAAAAGAAAGTGAGTCTGAATGTATATATATATATATATATATATATATATATACACACACATACATATACATGTATATATATATATATATATATAATATAAATAAATAAATAATACATTATATCTCATTTCACTGTGCAGAGAGAATCGTTTACTTTTATTCCATCTTGTTTTGTGGCAGAAATGCGCTTCGTAATCTGAACATCTTCATCACGAGGAAGACCAACGGAGATCCATCAGATCAACAGGAAGTGAGACATGAAGGATCAGGAATGTGAGTTTTGGACTGGAGGCACAAAAATAAATTAAGAACAAACTCCTGAGAAAACACGATCAATAACTTCCCAATAGAACCTGATCACAGGAAGTATGAAGACGATGATGATGAACATCAAAGACAACGAGGGAAATATGAACGAATGAGGCGATCGTTGAAGACACTGAGGCTCAGATTCTCACACACGCACACACACACACGCACACACACACACACCTGAATGACCTTCACACCTTTGCTCCAAAACATAATAGTGTCACGTTGATCTGTGAGACGTTTAATGGAACAGTCTGACATTTACAGGGAGCAGGGGTTAGCCTAGCTTAGCACAAAGCCTGGGAGCAGAGGGAAACTGCTAGCCTAGCTTAGCCTGGGAGCAGATGGAAACTGCTAGCCTAGCTTAGCACAAAGCCTGGGAGCAGAGGGAAACTGCTAGTCGAGCTTAGCACAAAGCCTGGGAGCAGGGGGAAACTACTAGCCTAGCTTAGCACAAAGCCTGGGAGCAGGGGGAAACTACTAGCCTAGCTTAGCACAAAGCCTGGGAGCAGGGGGAAACTACTAGCGTAGCTAATCATAAAGCCTGGGAGCAGGGGGAAACTGCTAGCCTAGCTTAGCACAAAGCCTGGGAGCAAAGGGAAACTGCTAGCCTAGCTTAGCACAAAGCCTAGGAGCAAAAATACCAAAACAATCAAAATGGCAGTTCTTCTGACGTTTCATTCATGGTTTTGTTGAGGTGGTCTCGTTTGAATGAACTTTATTTGAATAGAGGATTAGTGTTTGTGTTCAGCGACCTGAAGACATTAAAAACATGTAGTGTGAGTCGCACGAATTAAAGAAGAATCCCTCTGCAGACACATGAGGACTGACAGAGAGGGGCATTGTGGGTAACGTGTACCAGACTTCATAGAGAAAAGACGCATTTTTGGAGCCTCAATTTAACATCTTAGGGCACTCACTGAGAAATAAATGAATGAAATGTTTAGCCTAGCTTAGCACAAAGACTGGAAGCAGAGGGGAACTGTTAGCCTAGCTTAGCACAAAGACTGGAAGCAGAGGGGAACTGTTAGCCTAGCTTAGCACAAAGACTGGAAGCAGAGGTGAACTGTTAGCCTAGCTTAGCACAAATACTGGAAGCAGAGGTGAACTGTTAGCCTAGCTTAGCACAAATACTGGAAGCAGAGGGGAACTGTTAGCCTAGCTTAGCACAAAGACTGGAAGCAGAGGGGAACTGTTAGCCTAGCTTAGCACAAATACTGGAAGCAGAGGGGAACTGTTAGCCTAGCTTAGCACAAATACTGGAAGCAGAGGGGAACTGTTAGCCTAGCTTAGCACAAATACTGGAAGCAGAGGGGAACTGTTAGCCTAGCCAGAGACAAATGTCAGACCGTCCTTATTATAAAGGTTCCTGTGTGTGTGTGTGTGTGTGTGTGTGTGTGTGTGTGTGTGTGTGTGTGTGTGTGTGTGTGTGTGTGTATGTGTGTGTGTGTGTGTGTGAGAGACGAGCAGGTGGATGACGGGCATGATGATTGGTCGTAGGATGGAGGGAGTGTTGGGGTGGTGTTTCAAAGGTCATTTACAGTAAACTACACATATATACACAGACCCATAAATGTACAGAGAACAAATATGTACATGCTCAGGGTTTCTACTATTACCAACAACCTCCCCAGAGATCCTCCTCCTCCTCCTCCTCCTCCTCACGGCAGGGGGAATGTTGCACATGTGCCTCCTCTTCCTCCTCCTCACCTGTCTGTAGTGTAAGGAGGTGGGAGGCGGGGCTTGTGGGCCGTCTAGACCAATGACTGAGTGTCCCGTGAATGAGAAGGACTTTAGCTGTTCTTTAGCAGCGTTCTGTCTTCAGGAGGACAGGAGGAGGAGGAGGAGGAGGAGGAGGAGGAGGAGGAGGAGGACGACGACGAAGCAGCGGCCGTGGTGGTGGCAGAGGAAGAAGAGGACGAGGAGGAGGAAGAGGAGGCGTTGTGCGGAGGGAAGGAGAGCAGCTGTCCGGTCTCAGAGGAGAGGAGGGAGCAGCAACGAAGATCCACCGTCTGGAGGGAGGAGCAGCGACGGAGCAACGACACACACTGCTCCGTCACCTTCACACAACCTGGAAGACAGACAGGGAGGGGAGAGGAGGTGAGACAGGGAGGAGAGAGGAGGTGAGACAGGGAGGAGAGAGGAGGTGAGACAGGGAGGAGAGACAAGGAGGAGGTGAGACAAGGAGGAGGAGAGACAGACAGACAGACAGAGAGGAGGACAGACAGGGAGGAGAGAGGAGATGAGACAGGGAGGAGAGAGGAGGTGAGACAGGGAGGAGGAGGAGGAGAGAGAGACAGACAGACAGACAGACAGACAGACAGACAGACAGAGAGGAGGACAGACAGGGAGGAGAGAGGAGGTGAGACAGGGAGGAGAGACAAGGAGGAGGTGAGACAAGGAGGAGGAGGAGAGACAGGCAGGACAGACAGACAGAGAGGAGGACAGACAGGGACTGACCTGCCAGGTTGATGTGGGTGAGGCCGTCCCTCAGGGGGGAGATGGAGGAGGTGAGGGTGAGGAGCGTCTGGTCACTGATGTTTCCACACTGGCTGAGGTCCAGGCGGCTCAGCTGAGGGACGTAACGCACCAACAGACGGGACGACGCGTCCGTCAGCTCCAAACCGGCCAATCGCAGCTCAGTCACATTCTGGAAACGCCCCACTCTGGTCTCACCGTGAGCTGGACGACCAATCAGAGACAAGTTCATGAACCGGGCTGAGTGGCCAATCAGAGGGCAGAGAACAGAAGCGGCCAACAGAGACATTAAAGGAGAGAGAGACAACTTTAAGGTTAGACAGAGAGACAGAGACAGAGACAGAGAGAGAGAGAGAGAGAGAGAGACAGAGAGAGAGAGAGAGACACAGAGAGAGAGAGAGAGAGAGAGAGAGAGAGAGAGAGAGAGAGAGAGAGAGAGAGAGAGAGAGAGAGAGACACACAGAGAGAGAGACAGAGAGAGAGAGAGAGAGAGAGAGAGAGAGAGCTTTAAAACAGGAGGGTTCCCTCTCAGGTGACGTGTGTGTGTGTGTGTGTGTGTGTGTGTGTGTGTGTGTGTGTGTGTGTGTGTGTGTGTGTGTGTGTGTGTGTGCGTGTGTCTCTCACCTGTCCTGGTGTCAGGTGGGGGGGCGAGCAGATCTCTCAGGTGAGAGTCTTTGAGGTCCTCAACTCTGCTGAGGTCCAGCAGCTTCAGACAGGGACAGATGGCCTGACACAGAGCGGAGACCGCCGGCCACGGACACCCAGAGACATTCAGCTCCAACAGACCTGAGGACAGACAGGTGAGACGGAGGTGAGACGAGAGGTGAGACAGAGGTGAGACGGAGGTGAGACAGAGGTGAGACGGGAGGTGAGACAGAGGTGAGACGGGAGGTGAGACGGGAGGTGAGACAGAGGTGAGACGGAGGTGAGACAGAGGTGAGACAGAGGTGAGACGAGAGGTGAGATGGGAGGTGAGACGGAGGTGAGACGGAGGTGAGACGAGAGGTGAGACGGGAGGTGAGCAGAACAATTCTCATTATCTGAAGAAGACTGTGAGGAGCAGCTGAAAGCTCCAGAGAAAGACAATAAGTGAACGTTGAGTTTAGATTTTTATGAACAAAGCTTTTCATGTTCAGGAGAGTTAATAAAGGTTTGTGGAGACAGAAGGTAAACAGGAAGTGAGGCACACCTGGTAGGCGGTTGATGAGCCACATCAGCTGTTTCTTGGAGATGTTGGTACAACCCAGGTTCAGGGAGACGGGCTGCCGGCGGATGATACCACTCAGCATGGGGGGGGTGATGGAGCGCTGCCGGCTCAGATCGATCTGAGTCCACAACCTCTTATCACAACACCTGAAGAAGAAACAAGAGGCAGGGTGAGGTCACAGGGTGAGGTCACAGGGTGAGGTCACGGGGTGAGGTCACGGGGTGAGGTCACGGGGTGAGGTCACGGGGTGAGGTCACGGGGTGAGGTCACGGGGTGAGTTCACGGGGTGAGGTCACGGGGTGAGTTCACGGGGTGAGGTCACGAGGGTGAGGTCACAGGGTGAGGTCACAGGGTGAGTTCACAGGGTGAGGTCACGGGGTGAGGTCACGGGGTGAGGTCACGGGGTGAGGTCACGGGGTGAGGTCACAGGGTGTGAGGTCACAGGGTGTGAGGTCACAGGGTGAGGTCACTCACCAGCGGCTCCAGGTGCGACACACCCTCATGCAGACACACAGCTCTCTCTGGCTCAGGTGAGTAAAGACTCTGAGCCACACGTCCCGTGTCATGATGTGGGAGGAGCCAGAGTCCAGCGGCAGGCAGCTGGGCTCGGGGCAGGTGGGGGGCGCACCAGGTGCCTCTCCATCTGAACGGGCCGGGGGCGAGGGGACGGCGGGGGGGGCTGCGCTTCATTATCTGGGAGCGGGGGCGAGGCGGGACGGCTGCGAGCAGGGGGACGCCGCCATCGCTGACATCATCAGGCTGCCTCCCCCCTCCCCGTTGGAGCTGGGGATGGAGGAGTTGCTGTTTCTGGACGTCTGGTTCTTACTGTTGCTACGGATCTTGTTGCCGCGGCTCCCGCTGCCTTTGGCCCCGCCCCCTCCCCCCACTGTGTCTGTGATTGGTGAGAACGCCGCTCGCGTTCTCCTTCTCTCCCCTTCCCTCCCCCTCCTGTCCCTCCTCGTGTCCGTCCGTTGCGGGCCTCCTGCCCGTTGCTGCGCTGCTTCCCCGTGAAGCTGTCGTGCTGCGAGGACGGAGGCATCTGATTGGAGGAGAGGGGTGAGGGCGGGGGGGGAGGCGGAGTTCTTCCTGCTCCTGTCAGAGGGAGGTGTGTCCTCCTCCTCTCCGTCCAGCAGTCCACCTTTACGTCCTCGCAGAGGTAACCCCGCCTCTCCTCCTCCCACTCTCCGTCGGGCCTTCTCCCCTCCTCCATGCTCCTCCTCCCGCAGCTCCTCCTCCCCCCTCCCTCCCTCATCCTCCGACTCCTCGCTGGCGCTGAAGCCCAGCTCGGCGAGACGTCGCTCCCTCTCTCGCTCCCTCTCCCGCTCGCTGCGACTCCTCTCTCGCTCCGTCCGGCCCCCGCTGCTGTTGCCGTAGACGACGGGAGGAGGCGGGGCAGGGGAGGAGGAAGAAGGGGAGGAGCCTCCTCCCGCCTGCTCCTCCCTGAGGGAGTCGTCGGAGTCGGACTCGGAGTCGGACTCGGAGCTGGAGGAGGAGGAGGAGGAGGACTCTGGCCGGCGCTCCAGCAGACACATCCTCTTAAAGCGCTCCAGCTTCTCCCTGTGGTGGGAGCGCTGGTCTGCACTGGACGGCCCCCCTCCTCCCCCCCCAGGTTGAGACGACGACGTGGAGGAGCCCTGTAGTCCTCCTGCTGCTGCTCCTCCTACCGACGAGGTGGGACCATTGGACTCCACCGCCTCCTGTTTGGGTTTCTGATGGAGAACCAAACGTTACGATCACGACTTCTTCAACAGTCTTTATAATAATAATAATAATAATAATAATTACAATAATATTAATAATAAAAAAATAATACTATTAATAATAATAACAATAATAAAAAATAATACTATTAATAATAATAATAAAAATAATATGAATAACAATAATATTAATAATAAAAAATAATACTATTAATAATAATAACAATAATATTAATAACAGTATTAATAATAATACGTATTCTCATTAATAACAATAAGTAATATTTGCATTCGTAATAATAATCATTATAAATAAATGTTTGGTACCTTTTTGAGGCGTTTCTCGTGGGCGCCCTTCATCTGAGAGAGAGAAAGGAAGCAGAGACAGTGAGACAGGAAGCAGAGACAGTGAGACAGGAAGCAGAGACAGTGAGACAGAGTCGGAGCTGTAGACAGGTTCAACGTAGAGCTGGATCATCAGATCATTTGATTTATTAAAACATGATTAAACTGTTATTGAGCTGCATGTGTTTAAGACTTTGATGTCATAATAACGTGACTGTGATGTCATCATCCGCTGACACAGTCTAACACATGGACATGGTTGTGGATCTGCTCTGTGATTGGTCGACACTCCACCTTCTTCTTGGTCCCGCTGTCCTGAGGCAGCTCCTTCTCCTTCTTCCTCTTGTGTCCCCCCTCAGGCCTCCCTCCCTCCTCCAGGGAGGGAGGGGCTTTCTTTTTAGGGGGGGGGTCGTCTGTGAGCTTCCAGCGGCCGACCTCCCCGTTATCCAGCCGCCGCTTCCCCAAGCCGTCCGCCTGGTCCTGGACACAAACATGAACCAGTGTTAGTACGGACGAGTACAGAAAATAAAAAAATACTATGAGAATGAAGTATTTTATGAGAAAAGTTGTAATATTTCATGAATGAAGTAATTTTAATTTTAGAATTTCAAAAGTCAAAAATAAATGTTAAATGTATATTTTTTTTATTAAATCAATTTTGTTTAATTTAAATTAAAGTTAAAATAAAAAAGGAAATTAAGTCTCTTATAAAATTATATTTTATTTTTCAGTACAACATTTCTTTTCCTTTTAAAAGTACAATTTAATTTTAAAAATATCAAAATAATTTTATAAACACATTTGTTTATTTCTTATGAGGACACCTGGTCACCAACCATCTGTGGTGACCTGGGTTCTGTATAAACCACAGACTGACGTAGTTACACCTTTATGTCGTTATACTGTTGATGGAGCAGCTACTATGTTAGCTTAGCATAGCACCAACCATCCAAACTCCACTCAGAAAACAAGCTTTTTAAAGTTGTCTGCTTGTCGTTCTGCAGACGGACATGAATTCAGACTTCTTACAAATCAACATCATGATGTAAATGTTTCAGTATATATATATATATATATATATATATATATATATATCCAGCTGGGGGACGGAGCTAAGCCCCTCCCCGTTCTCTCACCACACTAAAATGTTCTGGTGTGAGCTCACTAAAGCACCAATAAAGGATCAGCACTCATTCCAGTGGGACATGAACTGGTCTGACTCTTACCTTACTGGTTTTGCCCTCCTTGTGGCACTTCGGACACTCCCAGCAGTTTGGGATCTCATCGTTGATGATTCCTTCAGCTTTACCCATCTGATGATACACAAACAGTCAGCATATGATTATTACCATAATAACACAACAATGATAAGGATAATAATGATAATAATATCTATAATAATAAGGATAATAATAATATATTAACGATAATACTAATAAAATTGGTAACAATAATGATACAAATAATAACTATAATAATGGCAATTATAATAATAATAATAATGACGATAACGATAAATTAATACAAATAATGATAATAATAATAATTCTAATATTTATAATAACGATAATGATGATAATAAGGCTAATAATAATATATATAAGAATAATTACAATAATAATAATATTGATCATAACGATAATAATGAATAAAATAATAACTGATAATAATAAAATCAATAATACTGGTAATAATGATACAAATAATAACGATAATAGTAATAATGATAATAATTTATCATAATTATTATTGTTCTCATTATTATTATCATCATAATAAAGTCATTATGATGATAATAAAAAAACATTATTAACAATAACAATAACAATAACAATAATAATAATAATGATAATACGCCTTGTTTAAGTTTTACATCTTTTCTCTCTTGTTTTTACGGAGCTCTGTACGGTGGCCTGTTGAGGACACTTCTCACGTTGTTTACTTCATGTGGAATAGAGGACTGATCCACGGACACACAGGAACAAACCAGCGTTCTATTAACTCATTAAGTTCTTTTCTCTTCACTACATCTCAAACCGACTGAGAGGAAACGCTTTGTGTTTGACTCGTGGTTTGTTTATTCTCCTGGTCTCCATGGCAACAAATAAAGACCATTACCGCTACATTTGTATCAGTCAGAATACTTTAATGTGGAGACACAAACTTTCATTGTTATAATCGGGCTCTTATTTTGATAGTCCCCGGTAATGACGACAGGATGTTAACGTTGATGACGTTAACAATGATTTCAGCCTCACTGACCTTCAGACAGCTCGGGTGGATGATCTCGTTACAGATGGTGCACTCCATCAGCGAGAGGCTGAACTTCTCCTCCTCAGACTCCACCGTGTTCTCCTTACCCGCCTCCCCGCAGGAGAAACACACCGCCGTGTGAGGCAACACCGGCTGGAGACACAGACAGACAGGGGGGTGAGACAGGTAGAGAGACGGACAGGAAGAGAGACACAGATGAGACGGACAGGTGAGGAGGAACATGAGGAGCATCCATCCTCTCCTCCTCCCGTAACAAAAAACAATTAAAGGTTAAATAAACCAACCAACGGAAACAATATGAAGATCGGCTGAATCAGTGTGTGTGTGTGTGTGTGTGTGTGTGTGTGTGTTAAAGCATCTCTGAAACCACGGTGATGGATCAAAGCCAACTCTCTCTCACTCACAGCGCCAGTAACCATCTCTGGTTGCCATGGAAACCCAGCATCACCGCCTGCTGGGCTCTGAGCCGAAGCTATTTGAAGAATCGACACCAACAAAAAAGAAAAACATACACTCCTTAAAGGCAGTGTATGTGTGTCAGTATGTGTGTGTGTGTGTGTTAGTATGTGTTTGTGTGTCAGTATGTGTGTGTGCGTGTCAGTATGTGTGTGTGTGTATGTGAGTGTCAGTATGTGTGTGTTAGTGTGTGTCAGTACGTGTGTGTGTGTTAGTGTGTGTCAGTACGTATGTTAGTGTGTGTTAGTGTGTGTGTGTGTGTGTGTGTGTGCGTGTCAGAGTGTGTGTCAGTGTGTGTGTGTGTGTGCTTGTGTATAAGTGTGTGTGTGTGTGTGTGTCTCACCGCCGTGCACTGTCTCAGGAAGCAGGACTGCTTCATGCGTCCGGGCCCTCCAAACTTCTTCATGTCCTTACAGAAGTTGCACTCTCCACACTCCGTCCTCTTGCAGGCCTGGCAGCGCCGGCACCGCGTCCGCCTGCGCCTCGCCCCCCACCAGCCCCCCGCCCAGCGCCTTACTGCCCGACATCCCCGAACAAGTCAGCTGGAGACACAGAAAAAAGAAACAAACAGAAGAGTTAATGTAAGACGACAGCAGCTCGTCTCATCCTCCACTTCTGTCTGAAACAATACAAAGTTATTTAATAACCAGGATTCAAAGATGGCGGCTTGGAGAGCTGGGGCTCCTCTCATTTCTGATTCTGTGCCTCCTTGTTTCCTTGTCTCCTCCTCCTCCGTCTTTATCCTGTTATCGTTACGGTGGTACCATCTTTATCGTAATCATGGTACCATAAGTATGGTATTGTTATGATACCATTGTTACAGTGGTACCGTCGTCACCGCCGTGATACCATCTTCACTGTCGTGATACCAGCAGCACCGTCGTGATACCAGCAGCACCGTCATGATACCAGCTTCACCGTCGTGATACCAGCTTCACCAGTCACCGTGATACCAGCAGCACCGTCTGATACCAGCGTCACTGTCGTGATACCAGCAGCACCGTCGTGATACCAGCGTCTCTGTAGTGATACCAGCGTCACCGTCGTGATACCAGCGTCACCGTCGTGATACCAGCAGCACCGATACCAGCAGCAGCAGCACGTAGTGATACCAGCTTCACCGTCGTGATACCAGCGTCTTCACCAGTCGTGATACCAGCAGCACACGTCGTGATACCATCTTCACCGTCGTGATACCATCTTCACCGTCGTGATACCAGCCATCACCGTCGTACCATCTTCACCGTCGATACCATCTTCACCGTCGTGATACCAGCAGCACCGTCATCTTCACCGCCGATACCAGCAGCACACCGTCGTGATACCAGCAGCACCGCATACCATCTTCACCGTCGATACCAGCAGCTTCACCGTCGTGATACCAGCTTCACCGTCGTGATACCAGCGTCACCGTAGTGATACCAGCTTCACCGTAGTGATACCATCTTCACCGTCGTGATACCATCTTCACCGTCGTGATACCAGCAGCACCGTCGTGATACCATCTTCACTGTCGTGATACCATCTTCACTGTCGTGATACCAGCAGCACCGTCGTGATACCAGCGTCACTGTCGTGATACCATCTTCACTGTCGTGATACCAGCAGCACCGTCGTGATACCATCTTCACCAGTGATACCATCTTCACCGTCGTGATACCATCTTCACTGTCGTGATACCAGCATCACCGTCGTGATACCAGCGTCACCGTAGTGATACCATCTTCACCGTCGTGATACCATCTTCACTGTCGTGATACCAGCAGCACCGTCGTGATACCATCTTCACTGTCGTGATACCAGCAGCACCGTCGTGATACCATCTTCACTGTCGTGATACCATCTTCACTGTCGTGATACCATCTTCACTGTCGTGATACCATCTTCACTGTCGTGATACCATCTTCACTGTCGTGATACCAGCGTCACCGTAGTGATACCATCTTCACTGTCGTGATACCAGCGTCACCGTAGTGATACCATCTTCACCGTCGTGATACCAGCGTCACTGTCGTGATACCTGGTTACCATGGTCAACTACTGGATAGTATTGGGAGATTCCCGCTCTTAATGTTGAGCATAGGATGTTTCAACTTTCTCAATGTGCTGTGGCAGCTTGCAGTGTAACCACGGCAACCACAGAAACAACAGCCGCAGTAGAGGTGTGGAAATGTCTCGATTCTAAGACACAGCACGATGATTGACTCTGAATCGATGCAACATAAACAGGAGTTGTCGTTCCAGCTCACCTGGAGAGTCTGCTGTGGTCTGGTTTGTCTTGTTCCTCTCCTCTGATCTGTTTCAGAGGGCGGAGCTAAGAGACGACACTCGGCTGTCCACTAGCTTGTAGTCCTCACTACCATCAGATACAATCGTTAACCCCGTCGGGAGATGCAGTGTAGAGAGCTGTGAGTTAGTGACGGTAACTTACTAACTACAGGCTGCTAGCCGCTAGGCTAATTCACTCAGTGCTCTGTGAAAACCTTATGTTGGTAGATTTCAACACTCTTAGAATGCTCTGCGGAAAGATTAATGTTTGTTCTTGTGATGTTTTAGTGCTGAGGTCACAGATTGATGATGGAGATCAGGATACAGCCGAAATAAATAGGCTGGATCAAATAACCACATGGCAAAACCCATTTCTGTTTCCTCCTGAATAAAATACTTGAAGAAGGAAAAGTACTGAGAATCCTCAAACATTAAGGTGATTATTTATGATTATATATGATAAACATTAAGGTGATTATTTATGATTATATATGATAAACATTAAGGTGATTATTTATGGTTATATATGATAAACATTAAGGTGATTATTTATGATTATATATGATAAACATTAATGTGGTTATTTATGATAAACATTAAGGTGGTTATTTATGATAAACATTAAGGTGGTTATTTATGGTTATATATGATAAACATTAAGGTGATTATATATGATAAACATTAAGGTGATTATTGATGGTTATATATGATAAACATTAAGGTGGTTATATATGATAAACATTAAGGTGATTATTGATGGTTATATATGATAAACATTAAGGTGATTATATATGATAAACATTAAGGTGATTATTGATGGTTATATATGATAAACATTAAGGTGATTATATATGATAAACATTAAGGTGATTATTGATGGTTATATATGATAAACATTAAGGTGATTATATATGATAAACATTAAGGTGATTATTATGGATAAACATTAAGGTATATATGATAAACATTAAGGTGATTATATGGTTATATATGATAAACATTATTAAACAAACATTAAGGTGATTATTGATGGTTATATATGATAAACATTAAGGTGATTATATATGATAAACATTAAGGTGATTATTGATGGTTATATATGATAAACATTAAGGTGATTATATATGATAAACATTAAGGTGATAAACATATATATGATGGTTATATATGATAAACATTAAGGTGGTTATATATGATAAACATTAAGGTGATTATATATGATAAACATTAATTATTGTGGTTATATATGATAAACATTAAGGTGGTTATATATGATAAACATTAAGGTGGTTATATATGATAAACATTAAGGTGATTATATATGATAAACATTAAGGTGATTATTGATGGTTATATATGATAAACATTAAGGTGATTATATATGATAAACATTAAGGTGATTATATATGATAAACATTAAGGTGATTATTGATGGTTATATATGATAAACATTAAGGTGATTATATATGATAAACATTAAGGTGGTTATATATGATAAACATTAAGGTGGTTATATATGATAAACATTAAGGTGGAGCATCTGTTTACCTCATTATCTACAACATTTCATTAAGGAGCTTGTTTACTGTTCATGTTATTATTAACAGACTAATATATCCACCTGTGTTCCTCTTGTTGTCTGAGGATCAATAACGTCATGTTGTTAGCACAGCTAGCACAGGTAGCACATGTAGCACAGCTAGCACATGTAGCACATCTAGCACAGCTAGCACATGTAGCACAGGTAGCACAGCTAGCACAGGTAGCACAGCTAGCACAGGTAGCACAGGATAATGAAGATGCGCATCTGGCACCAGAGATTAGCAGCTAACAGCTAGCAGCTAACGGCTAGCGGCTAACGGCTAGCAGCTAGCAGGTCAGCACAGGAGACCTGCAGACCTGCACCGCGCCAGGTGTGTTGTTGGTTCAACTCTCGGCTCCCCCGGGGTCTGGTCCATGCTAGGCTCGTTAGCATGCTAGGCTAGCTGCCTGCTTCCTCCTCCCCGTGAAACAGACACACGAGAACCGGAACTCACCTCCGAGTCTCAGGTCGCATGCTCCGTGGCCGCTCATGAGAAGCCAGCGGTTAGCCAGCTAGCTCCAGTTAGCTTAGCGTCGGTAGCTTAGCTCCAGCTAGCTCCAGTTAGCTCCGTTAGCTCCAGCTAGCTTCAGTTAGCTCCGTTAGCTTCAGTTAGCTCCGTTAGCTTCAGTTAGCTCCGTTAGCTTCAGTTAGCTCCGTTAGCTCGCTTCCTCGTCTCCTCCTGCTTCACACGCGCCCCATGGCCGCTCCTCCAGCGAGACCACAGGATCGATACCGACCAGAGAAGAACGCAGTGCTGCTGAAGCTCGCTCTCTCTCTCTCTCTCTCTCTCTCTCTTTGTGTGTGAAGCTCTCTCTCTCTCTCTCTCTCTGTTTGTGAAGCTCTCTCTCTCTCTATGTGTGTGTGAAGCTCTCTCTCTCTGTGTGTGTAAAGCTCTCTCTCTCTCTCTCTCTATGTGTGTGTGAAGCTCTCTCTCTCTCTCTCTCTATGTGTGTGTGAAGCTCTCTCTCTCTCTCTCTCTATGTGTGTGTGAAGCTCTCTCTCTCTCTATGTGTGTGTGAAGCTCTCTCTCTCTCTCTGTGTGTGTGAAGCTGTGTGTGTGTGAAGCTCTCTCTCTCTCTCTCTATGTGTGTGTGAAGCTCTCTCTCTCTCTCTATGTGTGTGAAGCTCTCTCTCTCTCTCTCTCTATGTGTGTGTGAAGCTCTCTCTCTCTCTCTATGTGTGTGTGAAGCTCTCTCTCTCTCTCTATGTGTGTGTGTGAAGCTCTCTCTCTCTCTCTATGTGTGTGTGTGAAGCTCTCTCTCTCTCTCTGTGTGTGTGTGAGCTCTCTCTCTCTCTCTATGTGTGTGTAAAGCTCTCTCTCTCTCTCTATGTGTGTGTGAAGCTCTCTCTCTCTCTCTCTCTCTCTCTCTCTCTCTCTGTGTGTGTGTGAAGCTCTCTCTCTCTCTCTCTCTATGTGTGTGTGTGAAGCTCTCTCTCTCTCTCTATGTGTGTGTGAAGCTCTCTCTCTCTCTGTGTGTGTGAAGCTCTCTCTCTCTCTCTCTCTATGTGTGTGTGAAGCTCTCTCTCTCTATGTGTGTGTGAAGCTCTCTCGTTACGTGTTCTCCTCCTCTCCTCCTCTCCTCCTCCTCCTCCTCATCATTGATCATGAACTGATGGGATGTTGTGACTAACGAGCAGCGTGTCTCGTGTGACATGTTGAACCCCCCATTGATTACATCATACAGGTGACAGGAGGAGAGGAGGAGGAGGAGGATAGGAGTAGAGGAGGAGGAGGGGAGATGAGGAGTAGAGGAGGAGAGAGGAGGAGGAGAGGAGGAGGAGTAGAGGAGGAGTAGAGTAGAGGAGAGGAGGAGGGGAGATGAGGAGTAGAGGAGGAGAGAGGAGGAGGAGAGGAGGAGGAGTAGAGTAGAGGAGAGGAGGAGGAGAGGAGGAGGAGAGAGGAGGAGGAGAGAGGAGGAGAGGAGGAGGAGTAGAGGAGAGGAGGAGATGAGGAGGAGGAGGAGAGAGGAGGAGGAAATGAAATAAATAAATGTTGTAAATACAGGATGGGCAGCGTGTGAATGCATGCCCCGCCTCTGCGTGATGACGTCACTGTGTGTCGAGTGCTCACGGGCTTTTGGGGATTTGTAGTTTTATTCTCACTGAATCAGTTTCAAGTCTTATTATTTCATGGAGAACAATTTTCGCCATGAAATAAATAAATAGATGATTAGTGAAAGTACACAGAGAGTACACACAGAGTACACAGAGTACACACAGAGTACACAGAGAGTACACACAGAGTACACAGAGTACACACAGAGTACACAGAGAGTACACACAGAGTACACACAGAGTACACAGAGTACACACAGAGTACACACAGAGTACACAGAGAGTACACATAGAGTACACATAGTACACAGAGTACACACAGAGTACACAGAGAGAACACACAGAGTACACAGGGTACACACAGAGTACACAGAGTACACAGAGTACACAGAGAGTACACATAGAGTACACATAGTACACAGAGTACACACAGAGTACACAGAGAGAACACACAGAGTACACAGGGTACACACAGAGTACACACATAGTACACAGGGTACACACAGAGTACACAGGGTACAGAGAGAGAACACACAGAGTACACAGAGGTACACAGAGAGTACACACAGAGTACACAGGGTACACAGAGTACACAGAGAGTACACACAGAGTACACAGGGTACACAGAGTACACACAGAGTACACACAGAGTACACAGGGTACACAGAGAGTAGAAACACAACACAAGGAGCTGATAGCTTCATATCTGTGGAGAGACATGGAGTCTGATCACCAATAAAATATAAAACACAAAGAAACAGGTTTATTATTATTATGTATTATTATTATTATTATTATTTATTATTATTATTATGATTTATCATTATTATTATTAATAATAATAATAATTATTAATTATTAAGTATTATTATTTATTATTATTATTTATTTTTATTATTATTATTATTATTTATTTTTATTATTATTATTATTTATTTTTATTATTATTATTATTATTATTATTATTATCTTTATATTCCTTCATTATGAGGCGGACAAACATGATGTAGTCCATGAAGAAGTACTCTGTGTACTCTGTGTGTGTGTACTCTGTGTGTACTCTGTGTACTCTGTGTGTACTCTATGTGTACTCTGTGTACTCTGTACTCTGTGTACTCTGTGTACTCATGAGATGTTCTTGAGGTACCCCCCCCCCCCCCCCCCCCCCCCCCCCCCCCGGCTAACAGGCTAGGCTAGCTGCTAGCTCCGTCAGTAGTCAGCACAGACGCACCGGCTCTCCTCCCCGCGGTGCCGCTCGGACTGAAGCCGCCTCCGTCGCCTCTCTCTCGGACAGACGCCGCTCGGGACGCAGCGCAGCAGCAACATGATTAAACTCTTCTCCCTGAAGCAGCAGAAGAAGGACGAGGAGTCTGCGGGAGGGAACCGGACGGGAGCCGGCGGCAAGAAAGCCAGCGCGGCCCAGCTGCGGATACAGAAAGGTAGGCCGGGAGGACCGGGGACCGGGGGGACCGGGAGGGACCGGGGAGGACTACAGGGGGACTACCGGGAGACCACAGGGACCACCGGACCACCGCCAACACACACCGGGCACAGACGGGCAGCCCGGGTACAGGCTCGCTAAGTGGTGCTAGCTAACGGCTAGCTTGTGCTATATGTGAAAACAAAACAGCCAGTCAGAAGCTAGCCTGTTAGCACAGAGCTAGCCTGTTAGCCTGTTAGCACACATCTAGTCTGTTAGCACACAGCTAGCCTGTTAGCACACATCTAGTCTGTTAGCACACAGCTAGCCTGTTAGCACACATCTAGTCTGTTAGCACAGAGCTAGTCTGTTAGCACACATCTAGTCTGTTAGCACACATCTAGTCTGTTAGCACACAGCTAGCCTGTTAGCACACATCTAGTCTGTTAGCACAGAGCTAGTCTGTTAGCACACATCTAGTCTGTTAGCACAGAGCTAGTCTGTTAGCACAGAGCTAGTCTGTTAGCACACATCTAGTCTGTTAGCACAGAGCTAGTCTGTTGGCACACAGCTAGTCTGTTAGCACACATCTAGTCTGTTAGCACACATCTAGTCTGTTAGCACACAGCTAGTCTGTTAGCACACATCTAGTCAGCTAGCCTGTTAGCACACATCTAGTCTGTTAGCACACAGCTAGTCTGTTAGCACACAGCTAGCCTGTTAGCACACAGCTAGTCTGTTAGCACACAGCTAGCCTGTTAGCACACATCTAGTCTGTTAGCACACATCTAGTCAGCTAGCCTGTTAGCACACATCTAGTCAGCTAGCCTGTTAGCACACAGCTAGTCTGTTAGCACACAGCTAGCCTGTTAGCACACAGCTAGCCTGTTAGCACACAGCTAGTCTGTTAGCACACAGCTAGCCTGTTAGCACAGAGCTTCAGTCATCACATTATGACTGAACCAGCTGACTGTTCTCATGCTAACACAGCTAGCCTCAACAAGAGTAACTGACGTGATGAGTAACTGACGTGATGAGTAACTGGCGTGATGAGTAACTGGCGTGATGATGTGATGAGTAACGAGTAACTGACGTGATGAAGAGTAACTGACGTGATGAAGAGTAACTGACGTGAAGAGTAACTGACGTGACGATGAGTAACTGACGTGATGAAGAGTAACTGACGTGACGATGAAGAGTAACTGACGTGACGATGAAGAGTAACTGACGTGATGAAGAGTAACTGATGTGATGAAGAGTAACTGACGTGACGATGAGTAACTGACATGAAGAGTAACTGACGTGGATGAGTAACTGACGTGGCGATGAGTAACTGACGTGACGATGAGTAACTGACGTGACGATGAGTAACTGACGTGACGACTGTACTACATCTCAGAGGTAAATGTTGTATTTTTTACTATCATATACAGGAATCAGTCCTGATGCTCTGACTTTGGTTCCGTGTCCTGTTCTAGTTGAAGCCCCAGAGTAACAGACTGGTCTCGATTCAGTCAGATTGACCTCTGACCTCTGATATGAGGTCTAATAACTCTTCTGTTTCAGACATCAATGAGCTGAATCTGCCAAAAACGTGTGAGATCAACTTCCCCGACGACGATGACCTGCTCAACTTCAGACTCATCATCTCACCAGACGAGGTGTGTGTGTGTGTGTGTGTGTGTGTGTGTGTGTGTGTGTGTGTGTGTGTGTGTGTGTGTGTGTGTGTGTGTGTGTGTGTGTGTGTGTGTGTGTGTGTGTGTGTGTGTGTGTGTGTGTGTGTGTGTGTGTGAATCTGAATCTGAAGAATACAATAACGATGTGTTTTTAGTCCACTTGTTGAGTGAACGTTCTGCTGACATCAGATTGACGATGTCTCGTTTTCATTCATCTGGAGGACATCAAAGGTCTCATGTTTGTGTTTGTCCCTCAGGGCTTTTACAAAGGAGGGAAATTTGTCTTCAGCTTTAAGGTGAGACACACCTGTCCTCTTTATCCTCTCTGTCCTCTTTATCCTCTCTGTCATCTCTGTCCTCTTTATCCTCTCTGTCCTCTCTGTCCTCTTTATCCTCTCTGTCCTCTCTGTCCTCTTTATCCTCTCTGTCCTCTTCTCTGTCCTCCTCTCTGTCCTCTCTGTCCTCTGTCCTCTTCCTCTTGTCCTCTCTGTCCTCTTTATCCTCTCTGTCCTCTCTGTCCTCTCTGTCCTCTGTCCTCTTTATCCTCTCTGTCCTCTTTATCCTCTCTGTCCTCTTTATCCTCTTTATCCTCTCTGTCATCTCTGTCCTCTTTATCCTCTCTGTCCTCTTTATCCTCTCTGTCATCTCTGTCCTCTTTATCCTCTCTGTCCTCTTTATCCTCTCTGTCCTCTCTATCCTCTCTATCCTCTCTGTCCTCTTTATCCTCTCTGTCCTCTCTGTCCTCTCTGTCCTCTTTATCCTCTCTGTCCTCTTTATCCTCTCTGTCCTCCTCTGTCCTCCTTCTCTATCCTCTCTGTCCTCTTATCCTCTGTCCTCTTTATCCTCTCTGTCCTCTCTACTCTCTCCTTCCTCCTTATCCTCTTTATCCTCTCTGTCCTCTTTCCTCTTGTCCTCTCTGTCCTCTCTATCCTCTCTGTCCTCTCTATCCTCTCTGTCATCTCTGTCCTCTTTATCCTCTCTGTCCTCTGTCCTCTTTATCCTCTCTGTCCTCTCTGTCCTCTCTGTCCTCTTTATCCTCTCTGTCCTCTCTGTCCTCTCTGTCCTCTTTATCCTCTCTGTCCTCTTTATCCTCTCTGTCCTCTCTATCCTCTCTGTCCTCTCTGTCCTCTTTATCCTCTCTGTCCTCTTTATCCTCTCTGTCCTCTTTATCCTCTCTATCCTCTCTGTCCTCTTTATCCTCTCTGTCCTCTCTGTCCTCTTTATCCTCTCTGTCCTCTCTATCCTCTCTATCCTCTCTGTCCTCTTTATCCTCTCTGTCCTCTCTATCCTCTCTGTCCTCTCTATCCTCTCTGTCCTCTCTATCCTCTCTGTCCTCTCCTCTCTCCTCTCTATCCTCTCTGTCCTCTCTATCCTCTCTGTCCTCTCTGTCCTCTTTATCCTCTCTGTCCTCTCTGTCCTCTTTATCCTCTCTGTCCTCTCTTATCCTCTCTGTCCTCTTTATCCTCTCTGTCCTCTTTATCCTCTCTGTCCTCTTTATCCTCTCTGTCCTCTTTATCCTCTCTGTCCTCTCTATCCTCTCTGTCCTCTCTATCCTCTCTGTCCTCTGTGTCCTCTTTATCCTCTCTGTCCTCTTTATCCTCTCTGTCCTCTGTGTCCTTCCTCCTTATTTGTCCTCTAAAGTGTCTTCAGTGAACTAGTAGTTTAACAGCTGCCTCAGCATTAACAGACGCTCTCTGTGTGTTTATCTGTCCATACTGAAGAGTGATGGGATGTGTGTGTGTTTCAGGTCGGACAGGGTTACCCCCACGACCCCCCCAAGGTCAAGTGTGAGACCATGGTGTACCACCCCAACATCGACCTGGAGGGGAACGTCTGCCTCAACATCTTAAGGTCTGTTCACTAGGCTGCTAGACCACCTCCTCTTCAGGGGTCAAGGGTCATTAAAGGAAAGGAGGTGAAGGTCCGAGGACAGAGGAGGTGAGGGTCCGAGGACAGAGGAGGTGAGGGTCTGAGGACAGTGAGGGTCCGAGGACAGAGGAGGTGAGGAGGTGAGGGTCCGAGGACAGAGGAGGTGAGGGTCCGAGGACAGAGGAGGTGAGGGTCTGAGGACAGAGGAGGGGACAGAGGAGGTGAGGTCCGAGGACAGAGGAGGTGAGGGTCTGAGGACAGAGGAGGTGAGGAGGTGAGGGTCTGAGGACAGAGGAGGTGAGGGTCCGAGGACAGAGGAGGTGAGGGTCCGAGGACAGAGGAGGTGAGGGTCCGAGGACAGAGGAGGTGAGGGTCTGAGGACAGAGGAGGTGAGGGTCCGAGGACAGAGGAGGTGAGGGTCTGAGGACAGAGGGTCCCTTCTGGTCAACATGTGTCCTTGTCTCCACAGAGAGGACTGGAAGCCCGTGTTGACAGTGAACTCCATCATCTACGGTCTACAGTATCTATTCCTAGTGAGTCACTGAGCAGATCCATCATGTTGTCCAGCAACCAGTGGATCCATTTCTGAACTAATCCTGTGACTTCCTGTCTCTCCCCCCCTCCAGGAGCCTAACCCTGAGGACCCGTTGAACAAGGAGGCAGCAGAAGTCCTTCAGACGAACCGACGGCTCTTTGAGCAGAACGTCCATCGCTCTCTGCGGGGGTTACGTGGGCGCCACCTACTTCGAGAGGTGTCTTAAATAACTCGGCGTTCCATGATCCCCCCCCTCCCCCCTACACTCCTCCCCCTCCTCCCCCTCTGCCTCCCCCTGCCTCCCCCTCCTCCTCAGTCCTGCTCGTTGGCAGAAGCAGGAGCTGCGGCGACAGAAAGCAGCACGCCAGAAGACGCTTTTCTGTTTAAAAACAAAAGAAGAAGAAACTCCCTCCCTCCCTCCCCCCCTCCTTCATCTCCCCCTCCTCCCATATTTCTGTTTTACTTACAAGATGCAACATGAAACCGTTTACACGCCACAGGGGGACGCCGGCACACAACTCACACCAGAACTGGACTCAAAGAAACGCCTGAGGGGCGATGATGATGATGATGATGATGATGATGATGGAGGAGGGGAGGGGGGGGGGTCAGTGAATGTTGCTCGGGTAAGTCAATGATTTGCCACAACGCTGATGATGATGATGATGAGGATACCCACATGATTTTTTTATTTTTATTTTGTGTGTGGCGCAGACACCTGCACCAGGTGGTCAGAAGGACACGCCCCCTCCGTCACGCCGCCAGATGTGTGTTTGTTACACGTCAGCAAACTCCAAACTCATCACAAACGCCATTCATCCATTGGCTCTGGTGTCTCCTGCTTTAAGACGGGGGACAGTCACAGTGACGTCATAACTTCAGGAAGTCACTACACTTGGCCAAGAAATAGATCCAAAAACGATCTAGGTTTTCTTAGCTAGCAGCTACTCCACACAGTGGGAGGGGCTTTGAATGAAAGTGGGAGGGGCTTTGAGTCCGTCAAGAGCAGATGCGCCTTAAAAAGTCCCTCAAAACACAAGTTCCCTTAAGGAGAGCCGTGAACTGTTCTCAGGTGGTGGTAACTCGGCTGGAGATACTATGTCAGTGGGAGGGGCCTGTGAGTCACAGTGGGAGGGGCCTGTGAGTCACAGTGGGAGGAGCTTGTTGTCACGAATAAATCAGGCATGCCTTAAAAAGTCAGACCCTTAGATGAGTCAATGGCTGAAACTATAGTGATGTCAGCGCTGGAGGGAGGATCTTAATGATGTCAGCGCTGGAGGGAGGGGCTCTGGAGTCGGGTGGGAGGGGCTTACCAGAGGGGGCGGGGTGCCTCAGTGGAAGCATGTGGGCCTTAAAAAGTTCCTAGTTTTCTGCCTGCAGCGACTCAACAGCTTGTGATGTCATGGCGTCCTGAAGGGGGAGGGGCTTGTTAGTCCCAATAGAAGCAGATGGAGCTTTAAATGACCTGTCAGGCTGCAGTTGGTCACATGATACTGTTGATCAGCTGACCGGTGGCGATGAATGAGAACTGAGACGAGTCAGTTTGGAGTTTGCTGCTAAATCACACAAACACACGGAGGGGGGGGCGGGGTCATTGTGTTTAAGGGGGCGGGGCTGGGGGTCATTGTGTTTAAAGGGGTGGATGGGTGGGGGTAATGGGGGGTGGATGGGTGGGGGTAATGGGGGGGGGGCTTTTGGTTTTCAATGGGGTATGTTGTGGGTGGGGTCACAGAGGGGAGGGGCTTAAAATGTTAGGATTCTATTGTGTATATTGAAACCCCAGCTGTTCACATTGACTGCAATATGATTTATGTTAAATAAAATATAAACTTGAATGATTGTAACGTTGTGATTTCTGTCATTAATAAATACAATAAAAAAACAGCTCAAATATTAGGTGGGCTCAGCCGTCGCCATGTTGAGAGCCTGTTGAGTCAATCGGTATTCTCTTTAAAGGAAACGTTTCTTTGATTAAAGGAGCTGCATCTTTGTGACGTTTCTCTTTATTGAACAGCTTTGATCAGATTTTACATAAAAACAGACGGATCACACAAAGAATCTACACCATTGGCTGACAGGTGAGGGGGCGGAGTCAACTCACCTGTTTTTAATTATTATTTTATGTCACCTGTGGACTTTAAAAAACAGCATTTCAGATACTCATTTATTTGTTATATTTCCAAATATTTCTTAATGAGCTTTAATAATTTATTAATAATTAAAAACAATCAATTCCATTTATTTCACAACATTTTGTCTTCATTTAATTCGTTATTAATATCTTTGAGTCCGTAGATATTTTAACTCATTTATGAAAATATTAAACCCACTTTTTGTAACAATAAACTCCGTAAATATATTCTCTCCCAGTTCTCCCCCTTATCTGGTCCTGGTCTGGTCTGTCTGGTCCTGGTCTCTCCCCCCCGTCTGGTCCTGGTCTCTCCCCCCCGTCTGGTCCTGGTCTCTCCCCCCCCGTCTGGTCCTGGTCTCTCCCCCGTCTGGTCCTGGTCTCTGCCCCCCGTCTGGTCCCTGGTCTGGTCCTGGTCCCCCCCCGTCTGGTCCTGGTCTCTGTCCCCCCGTCCGGTCCTGGTCTTTCAGGCCAGCTGGTGCTGTGCGGTCATGAGGACCAGCGGGACCTCCTTGTCTCCGGTCCCCAGCAGAGGAAACATCCTCTCAGTGAACTCGGAGGACCCGGTGAAGCTGTAGATCTCTGCGCCCGTCTTCAGGTTGTAGAAGGACACCTGCCCCTCGTCCACGTCCAGGAACACGCCCACCTGACGCAGCTTCGGAGGACTCTTCACCTGCACGCCAACAAAGCACAAAGTCCTTTAAGTGGAACCCTCAGCTCATGGTCTGGTGGATCTGTGACTGACTGAAGGCTTTCAACTCTGAGTCAACACTGTGTTTACTCTTTTAGCCGCTGGCTAGTTAGCTAGCTAGCATGCTAATTCCACCATGTTTTCATGCTACAGATACAGAACATAAAAAGCAGCACATGAACTGCTGGTTTTCTTCTACATTACTTCAACATGAACACAGAACTAACCGAGGTTAAACCTAGCGTTCATGATGGCTGTTAGCCTTTAAATTAGTGTATGCTAGTCACTAGCATGCTGATGGTTAGATAAGACTTCTGTGAAGAGTCTGTTAAAGAGACGAAATACAGGAAGAACTCCAGGTCATGCAAGGCTGGGTTAGCTAGTGATTAGCATTAGCTCTAGCTATGTGTATGCTAGTGATTAGCATTAGCTCTAGCTATGTGTATGCTAGTGATTAGCATTAGCTCTACACAGTTAGAGCTGTGTAGCTAAAATCTCGATCAGGACTCTCCGGTCTGAGTTTGTGGTATTTTTAGTTTACTAACTTTTCATCGTTTTTTTGTTTTCTTTGGATCTGCAGTTTGCTGCCGTATAAAACAAACTCTACTCTGATGTGACGTGATACAGCATAATATATATAGAATATAAAGTATATACAGTATATATAATATATAAAGTATATATAGTATATATACAGTATATATAATATATAAAGTATATACAGTATATATAATATATATAGTATATACTTTATATATTATATATACTGTATATACTTTATATATTATATATACTGTATATACTTTATATATTATATATACTATATATATATATTATATATACTGTATATATTATATATACTTTATATATTATATATAAAGTATATACAGTATATATATACAGTATATATATATAGTATATACAGTATATATAATATATAAAGTATATATAATATATACAGTATATATAATATATATAGTATATATACTATATATATAGTACATACAGTATATATAGTACATGAGAGGGGTAGTGAGTGTGGACCTTGGTGAGGGGGGTGGTGAGCGCTCTCAGCTGGCTGCCGCTCCACCAGATGGCGTAGTACCCGTTAGAGGGACTCATGTCGAACAGGCCTTTCCTCGGCGCCGACTCACTGACCACGCCCAGCTTCCAGTCCTTACTGTCCCCGACAAACACCTGGAGGGAGGAACGCACACGTTAGCAGGTCAGCGGGTCCCGAATCGGGTCCCGGATCAGGTCCAGGACCGGGTCCTGGTCGGTGGGATGAGGGTCTGACCTCCCAGTAGTGGCGCCCGTGCTGAAGCTCTCCTTGGCGATGACACAGGACCAGACGTCGAAGCGCTGCTGGCTGGTTCTGTAGAACTGCAGCTTCTCGCCCCTCTTCAGCTGCTTCCTGTCCTCAGACAGGATGAGGAACGGGTACGCCGTCACCGGGTTCAGGGTCACGTCCTCTGGAAACGACAGGCACACCGTGAGGAGGGGGGTAACGGGGAGCTGGATGTGAGGCCCCCCAGAGGCCACGAGCGTCATAACGTGTTAGCATGTTTCTGTGCTAACACGTTATATGTGATGTTCAGGGTGTTTGCTTGTTAGCATGCCGAAAGTATCACGTTAGTATTCTAAAATACATGCAAGTAATAATGATAATAATAATGATAATAATAATGATAATAATAATAATAATAATAATAATAATAATAACAATGATGATAATAATATACTCCAGTTTAAAATGGACTTTGTTGTCTCGGTGAGCTAAATGCTAACCATATTAGCATCCTAACAAAACAACAACAGCATGTAAGAAGTCAAACAGTGGGTTTAAACATATTCATCAATGACAGAATGGTAAAGATGAAAGGATGAATATTGTTTTAGAGGTGAACACTCACCCATATAGACTCGGGCCTTCTTGTGTCCTGTGAGAACATGAAGCTCATTAACATGTCACATCATTCATTAATAACTTTATTGATCAGTTATTGATTCAAAGACCGACCTGAGACCGGCTTGTTCTTCTTCCGATCTGAAACAGGAAACCACAGTCATTCTTTCACAATAAAAGACCAAATACATCGTCTTCATAAAACATGTTTGTGTTCAGTCAGCTGGTCCAGAGTCAGATTTGTCTCAGAGATCTAAAGTGGGATATATTTGATTATTCTGGGATGTATATTGGAATATGAAAAATACCAGACTTTTCACCTGATGACGACAAAGCAGAAGCAGAGATGCATTACCCAGCATGCTCCTGGCTAATGAGCAATAATACAACTCTATCAGAGACTGTTGAGGTTTCCATCAGGAGACGACCTCTGGTTCTTTAAAGCTGCATTCTCTCTGCTGTCCACCAGGGGGCGACTCCTCTGGTTGCATAGAAGTCTATGAGAAAATGACTCTACTTCTCTCTTGATTTATTCCCTCAGTAAACATTGTAAACATGAGTTTATGGTCTCAATCTCTAGTTTCAAGTCTTCTTCAATACAGCATGATGTTCATTTAGTAAATGATGCTCCATTTAGAGTCAAACAGACCATAAAGCAGGGGATGCTTTAGGGCGGGGCTACACACTGATTGACAGGTCGACACCAGAGACGTATATGGCGTCTCTACGTCACTCCTCCTCACTCCATATATGGTCACTTCCTGTTCACTGGTTGCAAAAAAAACAAGATGGCGACGGCTAAATTCACCGAACTGGAGACTTTGAAACGTCCTAAAACCAGAGTGACGACTGAACTGACCTCAGAGCAGCTTGTTTTGTTGATGATAATTAACCCTTTGACCTTTGACCTTCTGCAGTGAACTGAGGTTCTTTTTGGAACCAGGTCGATGGTTCTAACGGAGGAACCCAGTGGTTGTTTTCATGAAGCTGAAGATCCTCAGATATGTTTGTTAAATGATGATCTGTCACAGAGATCAATATTAAAGCTCTGCTGTGATTGGCTGATAGAGGTCACATGTCTCATGTCTCACCTCTCAGAGACCACGTACTCTTCCTCAGGTTCGCTGTGCTCCCTCTCAGACTGAGCATGCTCTCTGCTGACATCAGGTCACCTGACGACACTGAAACACACCAATCAATCAATCAATCAATCAATCAATCAATCAATCAATCAATCAATCGTCACTCTTTATCTCTCTCTCGTCTCCTCCTCACCCGACCCTCGGGAGACGACCTCCCCCATCTTGATGTCCTCCATCTTCTCCTTCAGCTCAGACAGAGAGCTCTTCACCTCCGTCAGCTGGAAGTGGAGCGAGAACTCCTCGTCCTCGTCCACCTCCTCCTGCTGCTCCTCCTCCTCCAGAGGAGCTGTGGCTTTCTTGAAGCTCTGAGGGGGGAGAGGGAGGGAGGATGGAGAGGTAACTCACATTACTAAATGTTATGAGCTAAAAATCTTTCACCTCCTTCATCAAGGAGACGAGGAGAGAGGAGACAAGAAGATAGGACAGAGGAGGCGAGGACAGAGGACTGGAGGTGACGTGTCCAGGTCTCACCTGCAGGAAGCCGATGTGGTCCTGACTGACGGCCTGGACCTCCAGCGTGGCTCTCCTGTCCATTAGCTGGCCAAGCTCCGCCTCCAGATGGCTCACTAGCCCCTCCCCCTTGGACACCACGCCGTCCAGCTGGGTCTCGATCCCGCCCACCACCTGAGACCGGATCCTGTCCAAGGACCCGGTCACCTGGTCCAGGAGGAGCTCCACCTCCCCTCGCTCTCCGTTGGCGTAGTTCTGAACACATGATGACATCATCAACACAAACTATGACCAGACAGCAACTCCCATGATGCTTCATGTTCCTCATCGTTTATTCTCTAGACGTTGATGAAGCAGAGGAGCAGCAGTAAAAACAAGATGGCCGACCTTCACTCCCTCCAGCTTCCTCCTCAGCTGAGTCACACGGATCTCTTTCTCTCTGATCCGGTTCAGGATCTCCTGCTCCGTCCTCGCCACCTGTTTCTGAACCAGAAACCAGTTCATGTTTTCATTAAGTCATCACAGTATAGAGGACCTCCTCTCCCTCCTCCTCCTCCATTTCCTCCTCCCCCTCCTCTTCCTCTTCCTCCTCCCTACCTGTTTGCTGAGTCTCTCCGTCTGGACCGACACCGTCTGGTGGGTTCGATGCTCCTCCAGGACACAGATGGCACAGATGCAGCGCTGACATGTCCGACAGTAAACCTGGACAAGTGAACACATCGTGAGGTCAGAGAGGTTAACCTTAAAGCTGAGAGAAACCAGCGTGAGACCGTCGGTTTGATCCCCGTACAGAGACTGAGAGAGGCAGACTGGTTTTAGTGAGAACAGCAGTGGGCCGAGTGTTGAACCCTGAGGGACTCCATCACGTATCTGTTATGTAACCAAAGCTTCTGAAGAAGAAGAAGAAGAAGAAGGAGAAGAAGAAGAAGAAGAAGAAGAAGAAGAAGAAGAAGAAGAAGAAGAAGAAGAAGAAGAAGAAGAAGAAGAAGCTCATCATTGTCACTAGCTGACGGTTAACTACCTCCAGCAGGCGGTGGTGGGCGGGGCATGTGCGGCCCCTGAGGGCCTCCTGCGGGTCCATCAGCGGGTGTTTGGAGTAGAAGGCGGAGGTCCGGTGCGGCTGCAGGTGCGCGGCGCAGTAGGAGGCGGTGCAGGTGAGACAGGAGCTGACGGCGGGCTGCTTCACCCCCGTACAGACGTCACACCACACCACCTCCTCACCCGACCACGAGGTGAACGGGTTTGAGCCCCCGTCCGTCGTCACGGCGCCCGGCGTCACGGCGCCCGGCGTCCATGGCGTCCCGTTCCTGACCGGCGGGGGTAACCCTGCGGCGCTGTAACGGCCCAGTTTGTATTTATCTGCGATGAGAGCGAAGACTTTGTTGACGCTGAGCTGAGGACGCTCGTCAAACTGGCGTTTACAGAGCGGACACGTGCAGACGGGACTGGACGCCCAGTAGCCTCCGATACACGCCTGAAAACCACAGAAGAAGAAGAAGGTCGGGTTAGAGGAACAGTGCATCTGTCCACATCCTGATAATGAGCATAAAACATGATGTCTCTGCATCATGTGATTCCAGTGATGATGTCATCACTGTGGGTCACCTGACAGTAGTTGTGTCCACACGGAGTGGAGACGGGTTCATCGAACAGGTCCAGACAGATGGAGCAGGTCAGCTCCTGCTCAGAGAACAGATCCGGGGCCGCCGCCTCCGCCATCCTCCTACTGGAGAGCACAGGAAGTGTTAGCGTCGCTGTGCTAACAGTGAGCTTCTGTTAGCGTCTGTTAGCTTCTGTTAGCTTCCTGAGGTATATTATTCCAACAGAGTCAGAGTTCAGGATGATTCTCTGCTGCTTCAAACAGGAAGTGAGACGAGACGACAGGTTGAACGACATTCCTCTAAAAACAACAGCTCAGTCACACACACACCTGAGAGGACAGACAGACAGGAGGACAGACAGGCAGACAGACAGGAGGACAGACAGACAGGAGGACAGACAGACAGGCAGACAGACAGACAGACAGGCAGACAGGAGACAGGAGGACAGACAGACAGGCAGACAGACAGACAGGCAGACAGGAGGACAGACAGACAGGCAGACAGACAGACAGGAGGACAGACAGACAGGCAGACAGACAGGCAGACAGACAGACAGGAGGACAGACAGACAGACAGGCAGACAGGAGGACAGACAGACAGGCAGACAGACAGACAGATAGGAGGACAGACAGACAGGCAGACAGACAGACAGGAGGACAGACAGACAGACAGACAGGTGGACAGACGGACAGACAGACAGATAGGAGGACAGACAGACAGGCAGACAGACACGAGGACAGACAGACAAGAGGACAGGAGGACAGACAGGCAGACAGACAGACAAGAGGACAGGAGGACAGACAGGAGGACAGACAGGAGGACAGACAGACAGGCAGACAGACAGGAGGACAGACAGGCAGACAGACAGGAGGACAGACAGGCAGACAGACAGACAGATAGGAGGACAGACTGACAGGCAGACAGACAGACAAGAGGACAGGAGGACAGACAGGCAGACAGACAGACAGACAGATAGAGGACAGACAGACAGGAGGACAGACAGGCAGGACAGACAGGAGGACAGACAGGCAGACAGACAGACAGGACAGGACAGACAGACAGGCAGACAGACAGGAGGACAGACAGGCAGACAGACAGACAGATAGGAGGACAGACTGACAGGCAGACAGACAGGAGGACAGACAGGCAGACAGACAGACAGATAGGAGGACAGACTGACAGGCAGACAGACAGACAGGCAGACAGGAGGACAGACAGACAGGCAGACAGACAGACAGGAGGACAGACAGACAGGCAGACAGGCAGACAGACAGACAAGAGGACAGGAGGACAGACAGGCAGACAGACAGATAGGAGGACAGACAGACAGGCAGACAGACAGACAGATAGGAGGACAGACAGACAGGCAGACAGACAGGAGGACAGACAGGCAGACAGACAGACAAGAGGACAGGAGGACAGGCAGGTTGAATTATTATAATAAATATTGTTATAATTATTATACGTATAATAATAATAATAATAATAAGTATAATAATTATAATAACAACTATTATTTAAAAAATGATGATACTTAAATTAATTATAATAATAGTTATTATTTTAATATTAAAAACTATTATTATAAATATTATACTTATAATAGTTATAATAGCTATTATTTTTAATATAATAACTTTTATTATTATTATAACTATTGTCATTATTAGGAAATATAAAGAACATGTTTGAACAGGAACAATAACAGAGATGTGTTTGTTTGTGACGGAGCTTAAAACTCTCAACATGAACTCTTGTTTGTTGTGTTTAGTCTTTATGCTAAGCTAACTGTTCCTTTACCTGAAAAACACCTGAACGGAAACCAAAACATGATGATTCAAACGAACCAATCATTTCTGTCATTATTGATTCATTAAGATTATTTTATAGATCCACTGATTAATGGTTTGGTCTCATTTAATTCCAGATATTCAGTTCGATATGAATAATGGTAACAATATATATATATATATATATATATATATATATATATATATATATATATATATATATATATATATATAGTAAAGAAGTAAATGTCCTTATTTCAGAGGCTGGAAGCTGAGTTGTCTGCATGAAACATTTGTTTATAATGTTTAAATAAAAAAGATAAAGTCTGTGAGGATGACGATGATGATGACGTCGTCTGCCTTCATCACTTTCAGCCTCGTCTGTTTGTGACGTCGGACTGTTTAAATAAAGTTCACTGGATTTGAATGTGTTATTGATAACAGAGCTGCTTTGTTTGTAGCCTGAAGCCTGCAGGCAGCCTGTAGCCTGTCCAACCCGGACCTGCTGCACCGACCAGCAGGACGAGAGGACAGGAGAGGACATGCGTCTCTCTGGAGTCGGGTTAAAGCAGCACAGCTCTCTCTCTCTTAACTCGGGTTAAAGCAGCACAGCTCTCTCTCTCTCTCTTAACTCGGGTTAAAGCAGCACAGCTCTCTCTCTCTCTCTCTCTCTCTTAACTCGGGTTAAAGCAGCACAGCTCTCTCTCTCTCTCTCTTAAAGCAGCACAGCTCTCTCTCTCTCTTAACTCGGGCAGCACAGCTTAACTCGGGTTAAAGCAGCACAGCTCTCTCTCTCTCTCTTAACTCGGGTTAAAGCAGCACAGCTCTCTCTCTCTCTTAACTCGGGTTAAAGCAGCACAGCTCTCTCTCTCTCTTAACTCGGGTTAAAGCAGCACAGCTCTCTCTCTCTCTCTTAACTCGGGTTAAAGCAGCACAGCTCTCTCTTAAACTCGTTAAAGCAGCACAGCTCTCTCTCTCTCTTAACTCGGGTTAAAGCAGCACAGCTCTCTCTCTCTCTTAACTCGGGTTAAAGCAGCACAGCTCTCTCTCTCTCTCTCTTAACTCGGGTTAAAGCAGCACAGCTCTCTCTCTCTTAACTCGGGTTAAAGCAGCACAGCTCTCTCTCTCTCTCTCTTAACTCGGGTTAAAGCAGCACAGCTCTCTCTCTCTCTCTTAACTCGGGTTAAAGCAGCACAGCTCTCTCTCTCTCTTAACTCGGGTTAAAGCAGCACAGCTCTCTCTCTCTTACCTTCCTTCAGCAACGCGACGTCTTTCTGTCTCAAAGCCTGAAACTCAGGTTAACCCGTGACGTCACCGGTGGGCGGGGTCACTCAAAGCCGTCAGGTGAGTTTACAGGTGGAGTGTGACCTCTGACCTCCATGTGAGGGTGTTTGTATTCATTCAGTCATTAAAAGAATCAGGATTTAACTTCGCAATGATATATATATATATATATATATATATATATATCTCAGCAGCATCTCAGCAGCAGACAAGAAGAGACTGAACAAGCTTGTCAGGAAGGCCAGCAGTGTGCTGGGTGTCCACTGGATACGGTGGAGGTGGTGGGAGACAGGAGGATGATGGCCAAGCTGTCATCCCTGATGAACAACACCTCCCACCCCATGCAGGACACCCTGGCAGCTCTGTGCAGCTCCTTCACCACCGGCTGCTTCACCCCCGGTGGTGAAGGAGAGGTACTGCAGGTCCTTCACACCCCGGTGGTGAAGGAGAGGTACTGCATGTCCTTCCTTCACCCCCGGTGGTGAAGGAGAGGTACTGCAGGTCCTTCATTCAGCCCCGGTGGTGAAGGAGAGGTACTGCAGGTCCTTCCTTCCTGCTGCTGTCAGGCTGCACAACCAGCTCTGCTCCCAGCAGACCACATGACAACATGACAATAAAAACACTGTGCAATAATGGTTAATATAGTTTTTTTTTTTTTTTTTTTTCTGTCTGTAAATATTATATTTCAGTTATTGTGTTTTTCTACTGTTTTTATTGCTTATTTATAATACTTGTTTTTTTATTTTTTATTTTCATTTTTATCTTGTCTTTCTTACTATGTCTCTTGTGTGCACTTTAACTTTATGCTGCTGTAAGCCTGCAAATTTCCCCGCTGCGGGACTAATAAAGGATTATCTTATCTTATCTTATATATACATACATATATACTTACACATATATTTATATATATATACACACACACACATATTTATATATATATACACACATATATAGTACACATATATTGTCGGTAACAACCCAAGTAATCATACATACAAAGAAAACCAAACAAATAAGTTCAGAAATTAAGTTTTGTGTAATACAATGGAACGACACAGGGAAAAAGTAGGAGGACATTCCTGCTGTGTGTGTGTGTGTGTGTGTGTGTGTGTGTGTGTGTGTGTGTGTGTGTGTGTGTGTGTGTGTGTGTGTGTGTGTGTGTGTGTGTGTGTGTGTGTGTGTGTGTGTGTGTGTGTGTGTGTGTGTGTGTGTGTGTGTGTGTGTGTGTGTGTGTGTGTGTGTGTGTGTGTGTGTGTGTGTGTGTGTGTGTGTGTGTGTGTGTGTGTGTGTGTGTGTGTGTGTGTGTGTGTGTGTGTGTGTGTGTCCTCCTCGTTCTTGTTCTTCTTCTCTGCTCGTTGTAAATAAAGATTCATATGGAGGATCATCAGAGTCAATAATCAGAGTGAAATATGTGGTTATATTAATTGTATATTATTCATAGAAATGATAGACAGTAATTGATGACTGATCAATAAGTCAGAATCATAAAGGAAAAGTCAAAATATGAGACTCTGACAATTTAAGTCAAATTCATGATGTTCGTTCAAAATTCTGCTTTTAGTTCAAAAGTTGTGACTTCAGATAAAACGTTTATGGTAATTATTCTAAATGTGCAAGTTAAAATAATGTTTATTTTAAAAGTTAGTTAATGAGACTTCTGGCAATAAGTGCTGGGTTTGACCAATCAGAGAGGAGGAGCTGATAACACTGAAGAGGAGAACCTGGCAACTACAAGACCCAGAAGCTAACAGCACATAAGAACTACAAGACCCAGAAGCTAACAGCACATAAGAACTACAAGACCCAGAAGCTAACAGCACATAAGAACTACAAGACCCAGAAGCTAACAGCACATAAGAACTACAAGACCCAGAAGCTAACTTTAAGCTAACAGGCTTGGAAGCTAATTCAAAACTGTTTGGAGGTAGAAGCTAAGTGCTAACTGGGCTGATCAACAGTTCAGTAACTTGTGATTTAATTATCTTTCAACAACTAGTTTGTCTGATTAACTTGTTGTGTTTACTGATAATATATATAAAAATAATCCATGTTGGGTTTAGCAGCAGTTAGCATGGGAGCTAAGTCCCTTAAGCTTTAAGACATGCTAACTCACAGTTAGCATCTCTCTCTTAACCCCCCCTTAAGACTTTAGCTCGTAGCTAACAAGACACAACATGTAAATCAGACTTTTAAATCTTTTAATGAAGCTAAGCTAAGCTAGCGGTTTCCTCCTGCTTCCTGTCTCCGTTGTCAGTATGTTTGGTTCTGGTAAAATCACAGACAACATGTTGAATTGTTTTAGTTCTTTTATAGAATCACTACATACAAATAATAAAAAGCAAACATCTGTTTCCATCACTTTCCATAAGCGTGTTTATAAACCAAACTCCTCCCACATTTATCACCGAAAACTACAAATCCAGCTTCTGTTCCTGCTCATGGTTTTCCAAATCCACCACCAGTCTGTGTTCTTCCTCCCAGTCAGACGTCTATTCATCAACCTTCAGACAGTTTGTAATATTTCCCTTCTGGTGCGTTCGAGGATTTCGAGCCGATTTATAAACGAGAAGACGAACGGAGAGAACCGGTGGACTCGTCCTCCTCAGAAGTCTTTGTAATGAAGCAACCTGAACAAGACAGAAGACGTTCAGTTAACTCAGGTTCATGTTGGAGGAAAGGCTCAGACCCTCTGGTGGACCTGATCACTGGGATCATGATTCATAAGAAGAACCTTGATTGTCTCATGCAGATTAACTGACATCATGTGACCAGACTTTAGACCCCAGCAGCTCATCGTTCACATGAATAAAAATAACGCTTAGAACGCTTCTATCACGTGTGAGACCGATAGAAGTCTGGACCAATCACAACAGGCCGCTGACATGACGTCACATATACACATATATATGTATATGTTTGTTTATATGTGACCTGTATTAAAGGATGGTTTCATGTTTGTTTAATGTTAGTTATGGTAATCTGTGTACGGACGGTTTAAAGCTGACATAAAACTATGTAAGACAAGAAGAAGCAGCTGATTGGCTGCCTGACCTGAAGAGAGGGGCGTGTCCTTTGTTGTTAGCCAATGAGAAGAAGCCGCTGTGTGGGGAGAAGTCGAGGCAGCTGGTCCGATAAACAAACTTCCTCTTAGAGACGGGGAAGTTGGAGAAGACGGTGAGGCTGGACAGGTGGACCTGAGGGGACAGAACCAGAACCAGTAGAGTCAGAGACCAGTAGAGTCAGAGTCCATCAGAGTCAGAGACCAGTAGAGTCAGAGACCAGTAGAGTCAGAGACCATCATCATCATCATCATCATCATCATCATCTTACCAGGCGTACAGCCTCGTCCTCGGCTCGGGAGCCGATGGCGAGTATCTCAGAGGAGGGGTTGAAGGTCAGGGAGGTCGCTGAGGTCAGCAGATTCATCACTGCTTTCAGAGGCCTGGGATTGGCTGAATTTAGACACGCCTCCTGGGAGTAGATGTTGACCACACCGGACTGAGAGCTGAGACGGAGAGATGAACCGACATCAGGTATTAATGAAACTAAAGGAGTCTTTGTCCTATGAGGCCCTCAGCCAATCACAGAGCAGGACGGTGTGTGGGCGTGTCTTACCCGCAGGCCAGGTAATGTCCGTTTGGCGAGGCGGCGATGGACGTCCCCCTCACACAGCCTTCATCTGTAAACCTGTTCACACAGCGACTGCTGCGCATGTCCCACACATACACCCCCGTCCCTGCACACACCACACACACACACACACACACACACACACACACACACACACACACACACACACACACACACACACACACACACACACACACACACACACACACACACACACACACACACACACACACACACACACACACAGAGACAGAGATAAGTCACATGACCAACAGGAAGCTGTGATGTCACACTTGGAGCGTCCTGACTCACCTGAGTTGGCGAACACTTTGCTGCCGTCGTGAGAGAAGGCGACGCCGCTGACGTCTCCGTTAATCTTCATGCTGCGGATCACCTCCTTCGTCTGAACACACACTCTATTATTTATGTTTCATCATAAACACACACACACACACACATACATACACACATATATACATATATACACATCATAATCATCACTGACACTAATGATGATTATTATGATTCAAACATATTTCAATCAACTTAGAGAAACTTTAATGACTACAAACAAACAAACAGCAGAAGAAGAGGAGGAGGAGTCACCTTGAGTGTGAGGAGGTGCAGGTATCCGTTGGTTCCAGTGAGCAGCAGAGCGCCTCCTTCAGGACAAACTGAGAACTCCTTCACCCGAGCTTCATTCAGACCTGAACACAAACACGATGCTTCAGCATTCACGATCGCCTCAGGATTATATGTTAGCGTGCTAACATTAGCATGCTAACATTAGCTCTCTTATCATAAATCATAATAGATCGCTAACGTTAGCATGCTAACACAACTCTTTCACACAGTTAATTGAACGTCTCCGTCCTGCTGCTTTTCACACAGAGTATAATCCTCTGCTCTGAAGGTGACCTTTGACCCCTGATGGTGACCCCTGACCCCCCCTCACCTCTGACGGTGTGCACAGGTGTGACCCGGCCCTCCATCATGTCGTACAGGTAGAACATGCGGTTCCTGAGGCTGGTGGCGATCACCGTGTCTCCGTCCCGGCTGAACCGCGCCTTGTGGACGGGGAACCGCTCCAGGTGGATGCTCTGGATCTTCGGGTTCGTCTTCCCGTCCACCTGCAGGACCAATCAGAGTCACGTGATCTGTTCCAGCCGACTCTACTCACTGCTGTCTGATGTTGGAGAGAGCCCATTGGCTGACGTACCTGGAAGAGGGACACGGATTGGTCGAGGCCGGCTGTCATGACGACCTGAGCGGAGGGATGGAACTGAACGGAGGTCAGACCGTCCTCTGAAGGTCGGGAGCTGTTAGCGTGAAGACACTTCTTAATCTGAGACGAGAAACGGAGACAAACGTTCAACCACCAACGACAGGAGGATCACATGACCACAAGATCACATGACCACATGACCACATGATCACATGATCACATGACCACATGATCGGGTCTCGATGTCAGAGCGTCCGTCTCCACACCAGGAGAACCAGGTGAAACATAAACATCAGTCATCATCTAAAAACATCAAATGAATGAAATGACAGTGAAAAACGAGGAATCAGCTGATGGGAGATGTCGTCACTAAACTCATCCAAGTATCACCACATTATGTAATCTGATTACATTGAGTTACCAAATATGGTTCTCTTTGTGGGTCTATGCTGTAGTTCATGGTGCTGTCAGATTGCTGCTCACTGTGACTGAATGATCATAATGTATTCATGACATCACTGTTGGATCTTTAAGAAGCTACTGACTCTCAGGATGCCGCCGGGCAGACGGTCTGAAGACGCCACAAAGTTCCCCGTCCTCCTCAGCAGCTCATCGTCCTCTTCATCATCATCATCATCATCTTCATCAGCTGCAGGAACACAGACATGTTTTCATGTTTACAAACAATTCATGTGTTCTACAAATATTAAAAGACAGAAAGAAAGAAAACTACTTCAAAATAAACTTATTTTTCATAGAATCAGCTGATCTGTGAACAAATATAGAAAAAGAAACAAACTTTTCTTCTTCTTCACGTTGCTGTCGGCCCACGACGGAGCTCCGCCCATCGACCTCTGGAACCTGAAACGTCGACAGGTAAATGTGTGTGTACGTGTGTGTTTATATGTGTGTGTTTCAGCGTGTGTGTGGGGGGGTTTCAGTGTGTGTGTGTGTGTGTGTGTGTGTGTGTACTCACTGCTCTCTCATCCTCTGCTGTAGTTTCTGTTTGGACATGGTTGACTCCGCCTCTCCTCTGATCAGGTCTCTACGGTAACGATGCTTCATGTCCACCCTGAAACAGGAAACAAGGTTCATTACATCACTCCACTGTTACATTAATATTAATATGTCATTATGTCATCATTAATATTATTTGTATTGTCATCATCATTATTCTAATAATAATCACAATTATTATCAGAATCAGAAAGATGTATTTTTTGACAAATATACATATAAGAGGAATTTGGCTCAGTGATTGTCACATGACAATAAAAACAGTGAAATAGTAAAAAACATAGAAAATATGACAATTTACAATAAAGCATGATAAAAGAATTCAGAGTACCTTTAAAACAAGTGTTATTAATATTACTAGTGTAGGAACGTCTTAAACCACTTTGATACGAGCTTCCTTCATATGAAAAGCTGCATAATGAAGATTAAACCGCATCAGAGTTTGTCTGCGTATTTATTATTATTATTATTAACTCTTAAATGTCAGTCACCCTCACAAACAAACAAACAAACACGTACTCTTCCTCCAGCTCGTCGTCCTCATCCACCCACACCGCCTCTCTGCTCGGGTGGAGCTGCACCTCGTCCTCGTCCTCAGAGTCACCTGATCCATCGTCCCCGTCCTCCACCAACGAGGTTCCAGTGTTCTCCTCATCGCCCTGCTCCACGACAGGAAGTGATGTCAGAGGAAGATCCAGGTAAACAACCAGAGTGATGGCTTTGTTTCTAACGTTTAGAGGAAAGCTCCACAACGAGCCAGACTGTAATGTTCCCTTATGAAACATAAGGTTGTGTTTTGTTCATATATACACACATATATATATATATATACATATATATATATATATACACACACACATATATATATATATACACACACGTATATATATATATATATATATATATATATATATATACACACACACACACACATATATACACACACACACACACACACACACACACATACATATATATATATACACACATATATATATATATACATACATACATACATATATATATATATATATGTATATATACATAAAATGATTTAGATTATAATACAGAAGTGTTTTCAAATCAACAAGTGCAGCCAACAGAAAAAAACCTCTACAGAGTAAAACCAGTGAGAACAGATGAGATTATTGATCATCATTCACCACATAAGGAGATCATTATGATCATTATTATGATCATTATGATCATAATGATCATCATTCACCACATAAGAGATCATTATCATAATAATGATCATAATAATGATCATTATTATGATCATAATAATGATCATTATTATGATCATAATAATGATCATTATTATGATCATAATGATCATCATTCACCACATAAGGAGATCATTGCATTAATGATCATCATTGATCATAATGAGATCATTATTATAATAATGATCATTATTATGATCATAATGATCATCATTCACCACATAAGGAGATCATTGCTCGTTACCTCCAGCAGCCTCTCCAGCAGCTCCTCCTCCCCCCCGAACAGCAGCTCCTCCAGCAGCTTCACGGCTCCGTCCTCCTCCCCCAGCACCGCCAGCCGCCTCACATGAGTCCGCCGCTGCTCCTCCTGCTGCTCCTGCTGCTCCTGCCCGGCGGCTGACGCCGGAGGTCGAGGCCTCTTCCTGGACTTCTTCTTCTGCTGCTTCTGCTGCTCCTGCTGCTCCTGCTCCGGGAGTGGGATGAGGTTCTGGTTCTGGTCCTCCATGCTGCCCCGTTGCCGTGAGACCCGCTGCTCTCCGGAGGCTGTCTGCACATGTGGAGAGCGGCTTCTTCTTCTTCTCGTGTTTCCGGAACGCTCTGGATGTGGGAGAATAACAGCGCGCCCCCTGGTGGTCACCGCCGGGTATGACGCGTTCTGTGAGGAACAGTAAAACCAGTAAAAACAATAATATAGTGTTATTATTAAATATATGTTTATGTATATAATATTTATATATTTTTAACCAAATACTAATATGAAGTACACAATGTGACGACCCCGCCTACTTATTGACTACCTGTCTTCATTAAGGTGACCAGCTGATTGGCTGTTGTGGCCTCTACTCATTGGCCCTCCTTACAGGCGTCCACACCTTTTGGGGTTTTCGTTGGCAGTTTTGTTAAAGTTATGTTTTGTATGGAAATAAACCTTTATTTTATATTGGTAATGCACCGTCTCTCCCGTTGTTGAGCCGGGTTATGAGTAATAACTGGCTGACCAGACGCGTTCCGGGACGTCTGGCATGTTTAGATCCGAGTCTCAGTCACGGAGCAACGTGGACACCAGTAGAACCTGTTACTGTTGTCGTGAGAGGGGCCATGTGAAGGCTGGTTGTCCGGTGCTGTGGTCTAAACATAGGGTTAGGGGCTGTGGTTCTAACGGGTTCCCCTCTGTCCGTGAGCCGGAGGTTCTGGACGCTCCTTTCATTAGAAGTGGTTTTGTATCGTAGTCGGTAGCGATGTTAAAGTCCCGGTTACAGTCTTGAGGGACACAGGGGTATGACTCCTATATGACTGAGTCAGTGGACCGTGTTCTCAGTGAGGGATGGGGTTGATATGTTCTACCTATAGACTTTCATATAGGTGGTCCTGAGGATGTCTACGGTTCTACCTGTGCCTTTGCATCAGGTGGTCCTGGACTGTGAGCTCGTTGCCTATAGAGGGGTTCATGTTATTCTGGGCTGATGCTCCTCCTCACCTGCTGTTAGCTCTGTCCGGTTAGTACTGTCTCTGATGGAGGTCCAGTGAGGTACCTGAGGTTCTCTCAGCCTGTGTGGTGAGTAAGGCTGAGCCTGAGGTATCAGATGGGGAGTTTGGTGACGATGGTTTTGAGGATCCGTCTTTGTCTGGTTTTCCACTGTCGGTGTCACAGAGCGAGTTGCTGCAGGAGCAGATTGGTGATTCCTCTTTAAATGAATGATTTGTTCGTGTTTTGTCTGCTGCAGAGATAAAGAGTGCAGCCAGTGGCTACTGTTTGCGTAGCAGACTGCTGTTTCGGGTGACGGTGTGGGGGATGCTGTGTACCAGTTGGTTGTACCGACTAAATTCAGGCCTCTGGTCCTTAAAGTGGCACACGACGAGAGTGGGCACTTTGGTGTCAGGAAAACGTATTTAAACGTATTTAAATGTCTTTAAATGTCTTGAAACAGTTCTTTTGGCCGCGTGTAAAACGAGATGTTGCTGAATATATTAAAACCTGCCATGTGTGCCAATTAACGGGGAAGCCAATCAGAGTGTGAAGTCTGCTCCTCTGCAACCGATTCCTGCCATAAAACAACCTTTTTAATATGTGATGGTGGACTGTGTGGCCCGGTGCCGATCGCTAAATCTGTCTGTAAGTATTTACTGACAGTTATGTGCCAGAGTACAGGTATCTATTACAACTAAAGCCGTGCTGAAGGCATTGACTCAGTTCATTTCGGTTTTTGGCATCCCGAAGGTTGTTCAGAGTGACCAAGGGTCGAATTTTTCTTCCCACATGTTTGTCAAGTGTTGAGATCCTTGTGCATTAAACACATTAAACACAGTCAGTCATCGGCGTACCACGATGGAGAGATTTCATCAAACTCTCAAGTCTCAGCTCCGTGCGTATTGCACTGGAGGAGAGGATCGAGACTGGGAGGAGGGACTGGGAGGAGGGACTGGGAGGAGGGACTGGGAGGAGACTGGGAGGAGAGACTGGGAGGAGGGACTGGGAGGAGGGCTCCCGTGGCTGATGTTGGCTGAGAGAGAGGCCGTACAAGAGGGTACTGGTTTCAGTCCGAATGACTTAGTTTTTGGGCATGTGGTGAGGGGCCCTTTGGCTGTGTTGAAGGATAACTGGGTGGATGCTGATTGATTTTGTGAACGGGTTTCGGCATCGTGTGTTGGTGGCGGTGGTATGACGTCACACAGAGCAGAGGGTTTAGTCCTGGGGACCAGGTTCTGGCATTAATGCCTATTCCAGGCTAGGTATACCGGTCCGTATACAATCACTGAGAAACTCTCGGATTTGAACTATTTCATTGCGACACCAGGGCGGAGAAAGTCCAAACAGCTTCGTCACATTAACCTGTTGAAGCCGTTCTACAACCGTGTTAGTGAGTCGGGTCAGGCTGAGGTTCTGGTGGCTGGTTCAGTGGGTCAGGCTGAGGTTCTGGTGGCTGGTTCAGTGGCTGGGAGGCATGAGCCCTGTGTGGTCGTTTAAAACATTCTGAAGCTCTAAGTAGCTTGGACACGGTGTCGTCCCATTGGCCTGATTCTAGACGCTGTGAGCTGTCTGTCTGTCTGTCTGTCTGTTCGGTGATGATTGGGTGGAGCTGATTGGGTGGAGCTGATTGGGTGGAGCATGACATCGAGGTGGGAGATGCAGGGCCGATAAAACATTGTGTTTACCGCATGTCCCCGGAGGAGCTGAGACATCTTGACTCTGGTGTCTGACATGGTAATGACATGTCTGTCCCGTCTCTCTGTTGGGCCTCCTCCTGTATTCTGGTGCCGAAGCAGGACAAACACCTCGGTTTTGTACAGATATGAGAAAAGTAAACTGTCACAAAGCCAGATTATTTTCCTTTGCCGCGAATGGACGACAGTGTTGACAGTGTTGGGCCTGCCAGGTTTGTCAGTAAATTCACCTGCTTAAAGGATATGAGCAGGTACCGTTTATTACACCGTCAGGTCTGTGTTCTTATCCGGTTAATGAACCGAGTTGTGTCCGGGTTGGAGGGTGTTCTGTTTATTTGGATGACTTGGTGATTTTTAGTGATACAAGCAGAGGTTAAATTGGGCCGGGTCTGGAGTTCTGCGCAGCAGATCAGCTCCAGACGATTTTGGCAGTCTGCCTAGTCCATCACGAGCAATGTTGTCCTACTCATTTACAACTTTTCCATTGCAAATCTATGTTGTTTTAAAACACAATTCTAAATATTGGAGTAGGGATAGGCTGGCCTAGACATCTGGAGCAAGTTTTCTCAAACTTGCTCCAGATGTCTAGGCCAGCCTAATTATGTCTGATGATGACCGTTAGAATGATTTGACGTTGTGTTGTCTGATCTCCTCCTCCCCCCAGATCAGACAACACAACGTCATCATTCTAACGGTCATCATCAGACATAATTATCGTAGTAGACAGGTGAATGGCGAGGTAAGAGAAACTAAATTAAAGGTGCACGGTATTTTGAAAGAGGTCGATCATCACCAATAGGCTAATATCATTAGATATGGGCTTGCATTTTCATTAAGCAGGAAAAATTAACCTTAGACATGCAGGGATAGCCTGCTACTGGTATGTCAAATGGCAAGCGCTAGTTAAAAAGAACAATGCTGCTAATTCTAAATGATTTAGCAAGTAGTCTATGAAAAAATAAAATCAGCTCTTAATGTGACCTCATCAAACACACTCAAAATCTACAGTGTACATATTAAGCAACATATAAAAAATGCTAATTTCTTTAATGTACTAATATAACGACTATCATGGATTTATTTTTTTTGCAACCTTAATTTTGGCTCTGCGTACTCTGCGTATGGGGAGCGGCCCCTCCGGATCAGAGCCCCCCCACATAGAAAATCCCAATTTAACCACTGGATACATGGCACTCCCATCTTCAGCGCATCCGGGCAGAGGCGAGGCTTACTGTTCATTTATCCAAGTGCCAGTTTGCTATAACCCTAACCCTGCCACTGTCACTTATCTGTTACCACGGCCCACAACGAAGAAAGAGCTGCAGCGGTTTCTGGGTCTGGTGGGATATTAGTGGGTTCTGTCAGGTAATGTTCCTCTTACTGAGCTTCTGTGTGGTCGCCGGAGTGTCAGCAAGCCTTCGATAAGGTCAGGACGGTTCTCTGCTCTTTCCCTATTGACCGGACCTTTCTGCTCCAGGTGGATGCAGTCAGGGAGATGACCAGGGTGTAGTGAGGCCAGTAAGCTTCTTCTCCAGGAAATTCAATCGTTACCAGTTTAATTACTCAGTGATTGGCGCTGGTTGTGGCACTGCAGCATGTTGAGGTATATGTGGTTTACACGGATCATAATCCTCTGACCTTTTTAAGGTCATTGCAGTGTCCGAATCAGAGGTTGATGAGATGCAGGCACGTGCACAGACATTTTGGGGGCAGGTGCTCAAAAAAAAAAAAAAGGGCACCCATCGCCAAAATTATTTATGAAATTAAAAATAATAATAATAAATAAAAAAAACACAGGAGGTTTTCAACTTATATATTTATTTGTGTTAACAAACTAGATCAAATGATCAAATTGAATAAATAAATGAATAACAGGCATAAACAGACAAAACAAGGCCATATTGTATAAGCAAATAGTATGTTAAATAATCGAACAATATTCTAACTTAAAACTTATCAAAACTCTGCTCTGGATAAATAAAAGGATCTTCACAGGAGCATCCTCCTTGGTGCCATGTCTTGGAAGATTTGTATCACTTCACTGTGATTTATTTCAATGTCTTGCTCAATGGCAAGCAGGAGAAGGTCAGAGAGGTCTCCCTCATTTAATTGGCTCGTTGATGGCCTGATCCAAGTCAAAAGGGAGCGGCTACTCTGAGCTGCTTGCTGCAGTTCCCTGTCCTTCTGCTTTTTGACTGTCTTTTTTTGGCATTATGCTGCAAATTTTGTAAAAGAGATAAATGAATGTTGTGGATAATAATTGTACTGTTTTCTGAAGGTTAAAGCATAAGCAGCATTACACTAATTATGCTCTTCTCAACCTGTGTTTCCTCTTGGCAGGATTAGACAGCTAGCTTACATTTCCCTTATTTTACTCTTTTTCACCCTCTGCAATTACTCATACAAGTTTGATCGTTGTAAAACAGGCAAAACGAAGAGATACATAAATATCACGTTAAACAATTGTGGGACAAGGATAGCATGACACCGAGAGCTAGCATAGTTTACCTGCTATTTTCTAGCTGTGAATTTTCGTGACATTTATAAACATAAATTCAACATACTTTCGAAATTGTCTAAACGGCATTTATACAACACAAAATATGCACTTTCAGACAAATAATGTCATTTAACATGACAAACGTCAGTAAACAGCTGGGCAATGCTTTGAAATCAAGTTAGTTGTTTGTTTATTTTTTTAGGAAACGTCGGACCAGTTATGTTTTCAGACGTAATGTTTTCAGCGGCACTAATGTTGTTGTTAATTTATAAAAAACAACGTCGGGGGATTGCACAAACACTGTCATTACCTGTTAGTCTGATGCTGCAGGTCAGTGAAGACGTAGTCTGCACCGGTGTGGGGGATGAGGAGGGAGAGGCATAGAATACGTATTCTACGTCTATGCCGCGGAGCATGTCGGGGCGAAATTCTCACAAGAACTCAAATAAATAACCCCTCAGATATCAAAACACATTTGGGGAAATTGATGACAGAGAAACTAATTTGTATTCTAAAAATATTGTTGAATGAAAAAAAAAAATTGGGCTCAAGAAAAAAAGGGCACTTTTTCTCAACCAGGGCACAAGGGCTGGTGCTTGAGCACCACTTGGGGTCTATCTGTGCACGTGCCTGATGAGATGGGTTCTGTTTCTGCAGGGATACGATCTTGATATTCGGCATATCAAAGGGGTGGATAATGTCACTGCCGTGAGTGAATGTGAGTAGTGATGCCATTTCATGCTGTTTGTGTTGTGTTCTTCTGTCTGTGCTCTTAATTTGCTTCTCCAGGTACCAGGGTTGCTGAGGTCAGGTGACATGGGCAGGGTGGAGTTATGGGTTTTCTTTCTTAGATTTGTCTTGTCTTTGAATTAATATATTTTTGGGGAGGATAATTTCAGGTCAATTTGGTTAGTATGTGCCGGTGTTCCCTTTGGTACACCGACTTTATTGGGGGGGGTGTGACGACCCCGCCTACTTATTGACTACCTTCATTAAGGTGACATAAAGAGCAGCTGATTGGCTGTTGTGGCTGCTACTCATTGGCCCTCCTTACAGGCGTCCACACCTTTTGGGGTTTTCGTTGGCAGTTTTGTTAAAGTTATGTTTTGTATAAAATAAACCTTTATGTTATATTGGTAATGCACCGTCTCTCCCGTTGTTGTCATCGCCGTTGAGCCGGGTTATGACAAATAACTTAATACAATATAATAGTACAACTAATAAAATGCAAACAGAATGATACAAAATAACTAATAAAACACACAAATACAACTAAGGACAACTTTGGATGAAATAATCAAATAAAACTGATGATCCACTTTGTTCTAATGTTTATTAATAACTGATTCACATCCTCATTATCTCATAATTAAATTAATAACATCTTCATTAAGACACGACTGGTTTTATCACTTTATTGATTCGTTTTCATTATTTGTCATCTTTCGGTATTTAAACATGCTCTATGAATAAACTACTAAATGGATTTATTGATTCCTGGTTATTGATCATTAGTTAACGCAGTGATTGATCTGAATGGAGACAGAGGAGAAGTTAACTTCATCACTACAGTCTGTCATCAGCTTTATGAACAGCTTTCTGTTTGTTTAGGAACTTTTTACAATTCATGACTGAAGATTTACAGCAAACAGTTTGTAAGGCGGGGGGGGGCTGTACTGCACATGAGAAACATATAAAACATATAAAACATATGATACATATGATACATATGAGATATGAGAGCTACGGTGACTCTGAGGACTTCAGGACCTTCAGCTCCTAAAAGTCACATTCAGGAAATAAAAAAACAAGAGAACATAAAAACAGCTGATCTCCTTTTACAAACGACGCTCCTTCACATTGATCAGAAAACTTTATCATCTTTACGACATGAAGTCACAGCGGATTAAAATAAAGTGTGAGGATTAAAAAGATGAAATACTAAACTGGTTATTCTTATTATTAGTTTCAGTGATGATACAAAAACAACAAAACATGAATAAATCTGAAGTCTTTAATGATTTCAGAGAAGTTTCTGTTTTCCATAAAGAATTCTAGTTTTATTTATTTTCATAATTCAGAACATTGATTCCTGTTTTTGTAAATTTCTATGATTTCTCTTCATTTGGATAAAGAAAACTTTATTGAAAACAGAAAGAAAACGTTCAAAGTGAATGAATGAACTTCATCTTAAACTTTTATTTTCTGTCAACAGAAAATAAAAGAATCTTTTAAGAACATTAATAAAATATTTAACATGAAACCTTAAAAAAAAAGCACTGAGAGAGAAAAACCTGCTGCATGTTTATGAAGAGTCGACGGTCAGAACACCATGAGAGGAAAAATGTCTTATTATATAATATATATATATTATATATATATATTATATATATAATATTTATTATATTATATATTATATAATAGACTAAATATTATATATATAATATATATACATTATATACTTATATATATTATATACATATATATTTTATACACATATATATATAATATTATATCAAGACGTCATTTACAGTTAAATCAGTTATAAGATAAAGTCGTCATTCTATTTTCTAAAGAAGCCACATTATTACGTTCATATTTCAATAAAACTGTTGAAACCTGTAATTTAAAGACTTTATTCTGTTTTATTATTTAAACAGAATCCTGCCAAAATTATGACTTTTCTCATAAAATGAACGACTTTGTCCTTAAATTTACATCTCGACTCAAACGTTAAGGTCAAAGGACAGATCGAGGTACTCTATGAATTCTGGGTAATTATTTATCATGAAGACGTTGCCACACCGAAGAAACATGAGACGCTCAAATAAAGACGACATGCAACAAGTTCAGCTTTTAGTTTAGGAGACAAGGACAGAAGGGAGGAGGGAGGGAAGGAAGGAGACGAGGACAGAAGGGAGGGAAGGAAGGAGACGAGGACAGAAGGGAGGAGGGAGGAGGGAGGGAAGGGAGGAGATGAGGACAGAAGGGAGGAGGGAGGGAAGGAAGGAGACGAGGACAGAAGGGAGGAGGGAGGGAAGGAAGGAGACGAGGACAGAAGGGAGGAGGGAGGGAAGGAAGGAGACGAGGACAGAAGGGAGGAGGGAGAGAAGGAAGGAGACGAGGACAGAAGGGAGGAGGGAGGGAAGGAAGGAGACGAGGACAGAAGGGAGGAGGGAGGGGTAGAGTCCTTGCTGCAGGCAGAAGACTTCCCGTTTGAGGAGTCAGCTGAGCTCAGGTGAGTTTGTTTCCTCCATCTTGGCACTTAAAGACTCCGCCTCCTCAGAATCTGATCCACCTCACATGACATCACCAGGAGACTGATGATGATGAAAATGATGATGATGATGATGATGCAGGTTAAGTATTTACAGGTGTGTCTGTCTGACTGTAAACTGTAAAGCAGGACATCACAGGAACTGATTCTAGTCCAGACCCAGGTCCAGACCCGGGTCCAGACCCGGGTCCAGACCGCTGAAGGATCTGAGTTCGGTGTGAGTTTGTCTTCATGGTTTATCAGGACGTCCCAGTTAAACATTAAAGGAAGTTCATTCTCTTTCTTTTTGAGACATTGAATCACACAAACTGTTGATGTGAACAATACGGAGTCAGGTCTAGCTAGCTTAGCTTAGCTTAGCATAGCATAAAGACTGGGAGCAGAAACTTCATCTCTGGACTTCATTAAATTAATTAAAATAATAAAATAATATTATAGGACGATACTGAATCTCATGTTTTACATCATTGTGTTTCTCTAAATGTGACTAATGGTGCTGTTAGATTGCTGCTGGATGGAAACATACAGGAGCTGTAATGTTACTTCTGTTATCTGACTCTACTGACACCATTAGAATGATAATACTTATCATTATAATTATTATTGATATAATGATAATAATTACCATTATAATGATAATTATTATTGTTATGCACACCTTGACATGTAGGTTTATATTTAGGACGTCAACATTATGAACGAAGCTTTGAATGGTCAATATTTCCATAAAATTAGTTTTAAACTAGTTTTGATGACTCTTTGAATGAGAAACATGAAGTCAATTTATATTCTTTGAATATTACGACTTTAAACTGTAAATTTATGATTTATGATTAAATCTCAACGAACAGTTTGTGTTTTTTGTCTCAGAACAGAAAGAGATGAAGACCCCCCCCACTCCATCTTCAGCCTCTCGTCTCTGCAGCAAACTGCTCCTCTTCATCAGTCCATCACCTCCTCCCACCAAAAAAAAACACAACCTAAAGGTCTTGGTGCCGTCCAGAGAGGAGGAGGAGGAGGAATATTTGAGTCAGTTTGCAGAGTTTGCTGCTCCTGTTCATCTCTCTGAAGAAACGTGATGAGACTTCTCCTCGGCCAATCAGAGGAGAGAGTAGATGAGGATGACGGAGCTGAGTCTGCAGGTGTGATGTCATCAAACAGGATGGAGCGGTGTGTGTGTGTGTGTGTGTGTTAATGTGTTCATATGTGTGTGTGTGTGTGTGTTAATGTGTTCATACGTGTGTGTGTGTGTGTGTTAATGTGTTCATGTGTGTGTGTGTTCCAGCGGTGACGTGGTCTCATGGTTCACCTCCCAACAGGAGGCAGTGGAGGAGCTCCTCTCATCACTGAAACAAACAAACAGGTTTGTGTTTGTAACCAGAACACAAAGACGTTTATCGTCACCATGTTGTTTGGTTCATTATTCTCTGAAACACCTGCATTCTCTCTGCTGTCCACCAGGGGGCGACTCCTCTGGTTGTATAGAAGTCTATGAGAAAATGACTCTACTTCTCTCTTGATTTATTCCCTCAGTAAACATTGTAAACATGAGTTTATGGTCTCAATCTCTAGTTTCAAGTCTTCTTCAATACAGCATGATGTTCATTTAGTAAATGATGCTCCATTTAGAGTCAAACAGACCATAAAGCAGGGGATGCTTTAGGGCGGGGCTACACACTGATTGACAGGTCCACACCAGAGACATATACGGCGTCTCCACATCACTCCTCCTCAGTCCATATATGGTCACTTCCTGTTCACTGGTTGAGAACTCAAACAACCAGAAACCAACGAGTGACGTTACCATGACGACGACGACTGTTTCTGTATAAAGGTGTGTTTTCCTGTTTCCATGGTTTCTGCTGAGGAGTTGAACTCGTCACTCGTTTCACAACCTAAACGTCTAAGCCCGAGTTCATAATTATTATGGGATGCATTCTGGTTCTAAGTGTTTAAAACAGTGACACTAAGTGTTTCCTGTCCTCCGTGTGCTCTGGTCTGTGTACAAGTATCAGATCAAACACTGGGTATAGTGTACAAGTACGCAGCACACAGTACTGAGCGTGTACCTCGGTTGGCTTTGCTCGGGTAGATCTTGGCGAAGTGTCGGTACTCGTCTGGAGGAGGGAAGTCGTCCAGAGGATGAAACGAATACTTGGACTCAAAGTCATCTGCAGGAGGAGAACAGACGAGTCATCATTCATTCATTCATCTTCTCACTGCTTCACTCTACAAACACTGAACACTGAGGTGGAGCACAAACAGAGGTCAGAGGTCAGAGGAGGAAGGAGAGAGGGAGCCAGAACAGAAACCAACTGTCACTCAAACCTCTGATGGAGAAGTAATCAATCAACTAACAAATTAATCTTAAAGGATCTCCATAACTGATCGATCATAGTCTGATCACCAATAATACGTTCTATTGATCTCTGTTAACGATCTGTCAATGCTGCACTTCCTGCCGATGTTTCACAATAAAAGCCTCCCAGGAACAGCTGATCACTGGACTTTGTTTTCTCTCATGTGACACTAAACTCTTCACACTCTGGATCAATAGATAAACGATACTTGATGACAAGAATCTAGAAGTCAATCAGCATATTGATCACGTGATCATGAACTCACCGACAAAGGATCGAGGGACTGAGGAGGAGGAGGAGGAGTGTCCGTTGCGGAGAGGAGGAGGAGGAGGGGGAGGAGCAACGGGGGTGCGGGTGGGCGGGGGAGGAGGTTTTCCTCTAGTGGGGGGGTCAGAGGAGAGGGAGGGGCTACCATGAGTCCTGTAAGGAGGAGGGGGCGGAGCTTCTCTACCACCTGGTCTCAACGACGACGGCTGGACCGGAACAGGAGGAGCTGAGGAGAGAGATCCATACAGCTGATCAGTACAGCTGATCAGTACAGGTGATCAATGATCAGGTGATCAATACAGGTGATCAGTACAGGTGATCAATACAGGTGATCAGTACAGGTGATCAATACAGGTGATCAGTACAGGTGATCAGTACAGGTGATCAGTACAGGTGATCAATACAGGTGATCAATACAGGTGATCAATACAGGTGATCAGGTCTCTGTCTAACAATGTCGTCACTACCGCAGTGCATTGTGGGAAATGTTATATACACTGTAAATGGTGTATAAATAAATATACTTCATCAGAACTAGAGGGTGTTGAGTCCTCACCTGCTCCTCTACCTGGCGTCTCTCTGACGGGGCGGCGGCCTGTTGGCGCCCTGTTGGGAGGGGGTGGGGGAGGCGGGGGGTGGGGGAGGGGCGGGGCCTCTCGTGGGGGTGTGGCCTCCAGGGGAGGGGGCGGCCCTCTTGTTGCCGAGGGAGTTGTGTCGGTGCGGCAGCTCGGGCCCCGCCTCGCCGCCTACGGTCGGACCGTTAGTGATGCGGTAAGGTGGAGGGGGGGGCCAGGGAGGACGGGGTGGAGGAGGCGGGGTTTCCTCCTGAGGTGGGAGGGCGTCTGCTGTTGCCTGGAGAGACGGGGAGGTTTGGAGGGGAGGGGTGGGGTATTAACAGGGGTCGGGGGGAGGGGCTTCTCTCTGTTGTAAGAAGAGGAGGACGGAGGAGAGGGGGCGTTACCACGGCGACAGAGAGGAGGAGGTGGAGGGGGGCGGAGGAGGAGTGCTTCATGCTGGTGGAGGGGGAGGAAGCTGCAGAGGAGGGGGAGGAGGGGGAGGGAGAGGAGGACAAGTTGGGAAGGGAGGGACGCTGGGAGCGACTCGTCTCCGTGGGCGACAGCGGCTGAGGGGAGGGGCTCTCTGTGTCGTCATGGCGATGACTGGGGGGGCGGGGCGCTGCAGCTCGGGTGGAGGGAGAACGTCCAGAAGAACCGTCTGTCAGGGAACGTTAAGAATATTTAACCCATTAACGACATGTAAACAACATGTAAACAACATGTAAACAAAGAATTGCAGAAATAGCTGAATAAATTAAAATCAATGTGTTCACCTCCGACCGGTCTTAGTTTGGGCACCCCCCCTGTGAACAGCCCTCCTATTGGTGGAACAGAACCTGACGGGCTTCCTGCTGCACTGCCATTGGCTCCCGCTGCTGCGGCTCCGCCTCCTTTGGGCTCTGAGAACCACAACCATTGGACAGGTGAACAAGGGCCTCCTGAGGGCAACGATGTCACTACGCTCTACGATGACACTACGATGACACTACGATGACATCACTGACTGTATGAGTAAGTGTGTGGTGAGGAGGATGCAGGTGAGAACAGGTGACGACGTCAATCACTGAGGAGAGAGGAGGTGAGGAGAGGAGGAGAGGAGAGAGGAGGTGAGGAGAGAGGAGGTGAAGTGAGGTGAGGTGGAGTGAGACGGTAGAATTGAATGAAGGGTTTACGCTCCCTCGCAGCTCCGATGACATCACCGACAGCACAACATGAGTGACAAACAAACAGTCCAATCATTACATCACATCATGATCTATGACATCACATTATGATCTATGACATCACATCATGATCTATGACATCACATCATGATCTATGACATCACAGGGCAGCAGGAGAATCTTTATCAAACTACAAACTCTTTCTGACGCGTTCAGACAGAAAGTGAAGTTGAATTTTGTCCAGTTAAAAAAGTTTGTACTTATGAGCTTCATATTAGGGACGGCCCGATTGATCCATATGGGATATTGATCAGTCAAAATATAGATTCACGTTGTGTCTGAACTGAGAAACATTCATGTGTGAACCCTCACAGGTGTTTTCACTTCTTCAGACCTCCTCACCTTCTGTTCTGTTTTACCTGATGGGACAACCTCTCAATATTAAAGGAAACCCAAAGAAATGAAACTAAATATATCAAAAAATAGTAAAGAATAAAATAAAAGATACAATTTCAATTAAATGCTAAAAGTAAACTACAAATAGGATTACAAAAATAGAAGGAACATAAATACTCTAAAGATGAAACGATAAAATAAATTCAGAATATAAAAACAACTGTAAAGAGGACATTCAAAAGTGACCCTTAAAGGGACATCATGTTAATCCCACCATAGCTCCGCCCACCTCACACCTGAGGTCTGATGAACAAACTGAAAACACCTGTGTGGGAACCTTTAACTGACAATTCTGCGTCATTCTAGCATGACTCTCATTTTAATCAAATGTATTAGGAATGAATACTTTTCTTCCACCACTAACACTCAACGGGAACACTAAACTATTATTATTGTTATTATTACTGAAACAACGCGAGCAGAATGAGAGCAGCGTTGGAATAAAGCAGAATGATCCTTTAACAGTCAGTCAGGTGTTCTCCACAGCAGGTAAACAGGAAGCTGAGTGTCAGACAGCAGGTGAGTTCAGTAGCCTCAGCTAGCTGTGAGCTAGCTTACTGTAAGCTAGCTGTAAGCTAGGTGTAGCAGCTGCTGGGAGTGCTGTTAACAAGCGAACTAGCTAGCATGCTAACGCGGGTGCTGCGTGCTGGACTCTGTGGAGGACTGGAAACCTCTCAGGGCTCCTCTGACTGACTCACTCGTTTAAAAGGGAGTTACCTGCTGGAACTATTTCTTGTCAAACGTGTGTATCCATCCACCCTGTACTGTGCTGCGTCTCCAGCACTGAGGTCAGGTCACCTCTGAGACTTTAGTATAATATTCATACAATTAATATTAATATTAAGACTTTATTTTAATATTGATAAATGTAATATAAATATTGAGACTTGTATTGAGTGGAAGGGGGGGCTTTCAGTCACTCTGCTGTTCCAACATGTAACTCTCTCTTAAACTGTGGTTAATGTTTCACTTTGCATCCAGATGAATCCATGAGACACTGTGTTCATCAGCTGATCAACTCTGTAACAATAAACTAAACAATGAGAGAAGCAGGTATCAACAGGTGTTCTGCAGGACGCTGCAGGATCAGATCTAACCAGCCGCTCCACCAGTCTGATGGGATTTAATCAAATAGTGTCATTAAATATCTTATTCAATAATCAAAACAACAATCAGCTCTGATTCATAAATGATCAGTGAAGAAAGAAAGAAGAGTTAAATGTTAAAGTAAGAGTCCCGACACAAACAACACAAACATCTGTGATGTGGAGGGACAGAAAAAACTAACAAGTAAAACATGAACAAAGTGAGAATCTGTCTGATATTAAAGATGTAAATGATAAACATGATATGATATGTTTCTGTGGTGAGGATAAAGATCCTCTGAACATGTTTCACTGAGTCATCTGTCTCCTTGTCGGTCTGTGACAGACCATAATATCGGTCCTGTCACCATGGCAACGAGCTCCTGAACGCTGAGTAAAAAAAAATGTCTGTGTAATGTTTATGATCTACTGAGTGAGTTATTTAGGATGTGATCTACTGAGTGTGTTATTTAGGATGTGATCTACTGAGTGTGTTATTTAGGATGTGATCTACTGAGTGTGTTATTTAGGATGTGATCTACTGAGTGTGTTATTTAGGATGTGATCTACTGAGTGTGTTATTTAGGATGTGATCTACTGAGTGTGTTATTTAGGATGTGATCTACTGAGTGTGTTATTTAGGATGTGTTATTTAGTGATCTACTGAGTGTGTTATTTAGGATGTGATCTACTGAGTGTGTTATTTAGGATGTGATCTACTGAGTGTGTTAGGATGTGATCTATGAGTGTGTTATTTAGGATGTGATCTACTGAGTGTGTTATTTAGGATGTGATCTACTGAGTGTGTTATTTAGGATGTGATCTACTGAGTGTGTTATTTAGGATGTGATCTACTGAGTGTGTTATTTAGGATGTGATCTACTGAGTGTGTTATTTAGGATGTGATCTACTGAGTGTGTTATTTAGGATGTGATCTACTGAGTGTGTTATTTAGGATGTGATCTACTGAGTGTGTTATTTAGGATGTGATCTACTGAGTGTGTTATTTAGGATGTGATCTACTGAGTGTGTTATTTAGGATGTGATCTACTGAGTGTGTTATTTAGGATGTGATCTACTGAGTGTGTTATTTAGGATGTGATCTACTGAGTGTGTTATTTAGGATGTGATCTACTGAGTGTGTTATTTAGGATGTGATCTACTGAGTGTGGATGTGATCTACTGAGTGTGTTATTTAGGATGATCTACTGAGTGTGTTATTTAGGATGTGATCTACTGAGTGTGTTATTTAGGATGTGATCTACTGAGTTAGTTATTTAGGATGTGATCTACTGAGTGTGTTATTTAGGATGTGATCTACTGAGTGTGTTATTTAGGATGTGATCTACTGAGTGTGTTATTTAGGATGTGATCTATTGTGTTATTTAGGATGTGATCTACTGAGTGTGTTATTTAGGATGTGATTTAGGATGTGAGTGTGTTATTTAGGATGTGATCTACTGAGTGTGTTATTTAGGATGTGATCTACTGAGTGTGTTATTTAGGATGTGATCTACTGAGTGTGTTATTTAGGATGTGATCTACTGAGTGTGTTATTTAGGATGTGATCTACTGAGTGTGTTATTTAGGATGTGATCTACTGAGTGTGTTATTTAGGATGTGATCTACTGAGTGTGTTATTTAGGATGTGATCTACTGAGTGTGTTATTTAGGATGTGATCTACTGAGTGTGTTATTTAGGATGTGATCTACTGAGTGTGTTATTTAGGATGTGATCTACTGAGTGTGTTATTTAGGATGTGATCTACTGAGTGTGTTATTTAGGATGTGATCTACTGAGTGTGTTATTTAGGATGTGATCTACTGAGTGTGTTATTTAGGATGTGATCTACTGAGCGTCTGGACAGGAACATGGCGGCTGGCTGACACCCTGCTGCCTCCTGCAGTCGTCCTCTAACGTCACAGAAGGCTTGTGTTCTTACTCTCTAGTGCCGTCCTCTGCTGCTCCTCAGACGGCGCCCCCTGCTGTTGAGGCTGGCTCTGTTGCTGGTGTAGGTATTGGTATAAGCGAATGTATGGGTGATCTGTGGGAGGTGTTTGGCTCTTTGGTGTTTGGCTCTTACTGTCGAGCAGCGGAGCGCTGCGGTCGTTCACCACCGCCACCTTCTTCAGCCCGGTGCCTTTACAGATGTCGGTCAGCAGAGCGCCGCGATCTTTAGCCTCCTCTCTGCTCAGCTTGGGAGGGGTGGTGTTGGCCTGAGGGGGAGGGGGGGTAATTACACAATGAGTTAAATAAATAATAACTGGTGAGTGTTGACAGGAGAGATGGAGGAGCGCTTTAGAAAGTCTCTTTAGAGTCAGGCCGCCATAAAACGGTTTGTCAGCCTGTGGAGCAGAGTGACTCCAGTCCACTAGGTGGCAGTAATGTTCCTCTAGGGTTGTTTAAATCCCGCCAATCAACACTAAACCAGAAGAGGAAGCAGAGAGTGACTCATGTGTTTTATTTTACACGTAATTGATTCTGATTTTCTGCTTCATTAAATCGTTACGTTGAAGTAAACAAACCTCTGCTGTCATGTGACCTCCTCCATGTTGTGTTAGAAACAAACATCCCATCGCCATATCGAGGATTTAGCGCCGCGACGCTGTCGGCACACGTAGATAATAGATCATTTGTGTAATAAACCCAATTTGTGGAATATTTATTGTGATTATTACTTCAGAGAAAGGAGATATTTGTACTCAAACAATCTGAATTATTGCACAAGTGGAGAAAAACGTCCACAGGCATCAATTGTGTGAAAAGTTAGTTATTACATAAGTATATCATATTATGAATCCTCACAATCCATCAGACCTGATTAGACCATTAAATTGACTCTAGACCACATCAGACCAGGTCTAGTTCAAAACCCACCAACGTGGACCAGTTTGATTTAATTCACTAACTGATAGAATGTCTTTAGTTCTGCAGGAATCTGGTAATAACGTTTTGGACACATTACCATGTTGACCCGATGATGCTGGGTTTTTGTCTTTTCATGAAAAGAAAACGTTTCATTATCGATCAATCTGTAGATTATCTTCTTCATTCATCATTTAATTATTTAAAGGTTGAAAAATCATCATCACAACCTTCTGAAGCTCACAGTGATGTCATCAAACTGCAACATTAGACATTGATCCATTATTGTCAAATGACATAAAAAAAGAAACATACGAAGAAGACAATCTGTCAATCAAATAATCAATAAATCGACCAATTGTTTCAGATCTAAAAACTAAAGAAATCTAAACTAATTCATGAGTATATTGATAAGTATTTTTCTCTGTGAGATTTGCCAAATTTAATGATCTGCCTCCTCAAGGATTAAAATCAATAAATAATAAACTGTGGCGTGCTGATCGAAGCAGAGCGCTGAAAGAAGTCCTAACGAGGGACGAGGAGGTCTGATGAGGTCTGATGAGTTCTGATGAGGTCTGATGAGTTCTGATGAGGTCTGACGGTGTAACACATCAACCCTCGTCTCCACCCGGGACATGCAGGACATCCTGTCCCCCCCTGTAAAGTAAATCCTGTCTTCCTGCTCTCATGACCGCCTGCAGCTCTTCATCGTCACATGAGGAGACCGAAGAGGATGATGAAGGCCGGGGGAAACGGAGAAGAGGAGACGAGGCAGAGCGGCAGGAAGAGACAGTGATGAAGATGAGTGTGTGTGTGTGTGTGTGTGTTTACCTGGCTGAAGGTGGGGGGAGGTGGGGGTCCCCCTGGTGGTGGGGGAGGAGGGGGAGGGATGGGCATCCTGCTGCTTCAACAAACACCTGATCACCCTGAAACACATCACAGCTCCTTTAATCTGCTGTCGTCATTCCGTCTGTGCAGCGTCCAATCAGGACGGAGACATTTCTCATCAACGTCAACCTGAGGTTCATCACTCCTCCTCCTCCTCTTCATCGCTCAGTGAAACATCAAACACACGTTGACATCATCTTCATCTCTGATGTCCAAACACATGCTCATGTTTTTATGTTTTCTCTTCATGCAGACGGGAGCCGATCACATGAAGACACTCTGACTCTTTGACTCCATGGAAACTGACCACAGCTTTAAAACGTGGAGCATTATGGGAAACGTAGTTCCAAAACAAGCATGATCGTTTGTTTGTTTTCATGTAGCAGTATGAACATTTTTCACAGCGAGGTCCACAGTGTCGGACTTTAAACCCGACGAAGACGAGAACTTGTTTTCATTCTGGACATTTACATTAAAACAAACGAACCAGGAGGGACTAGTTAACGCAGCGGAGGGATCTCTGAGTGACACAGTTATTATTGATGACTGATTGATTGATTGGTTTTAAGGTCTGCAGTCTAACAACCTGATCCACATGACACACGCGTGTTTAAACCTCATTAGAAACACAGACCACATCAGACCAGGGACATTAAAGACCTGGACCACATCACGGTTTCAAACCCAGATACAAGGGGAACCTTTGTTCTGTTTGAGGAAACACAGACCTGAAGACTTGACTGTGTGTCTCTCCATCAGGTCCACATCAGACCAGGTCTACATCAGACCAGGTCTACACCAGACCAGTACCACATCAGACCAGGTCTACACCAGACCAGGACCACATCAGACCAGGTCTACACCAGACCAGGACCACATCAGACCAGGTCTACACCAGACCAGGACCACATCAGACCAGGTCTACACCAGACCAGGACCACATCAGACCAGGTCTACACCAGACCAGGACCACATCAGACCAGGTCTACATCAGTCCTGGATCAGATGAACAACAGAGGAGGGGAAGTCCCAGAGACCTGTTAGACCCAGACCACCTTAACTCATCAGCTCCTAGCTAGCATCACCATCTCCTAGCTAGCATCATTAGCTCCTAGCTAGCATCATCAGCTCCTAGCTAGCATCATTAGCTCCTAGCTAGCATCACCATCTCCTAGCTAGCATCATTAGCTCCTAGCTAGCATCACCATCTCCTAGCTAGCATCATTAGCTCCTAGCTAGCATCACCATCTCCTAGCTAGCATCACCATCTCCTAGCTAGCATCATTAGCTCCTAGCTAGCATCACCATCTCCTAGCTAGCATCATTAGCTCCTAGCTAGCATCACCAGCTCCTAGCTAGCATCATTAGCTCCTAGCTAGCATCACCAGCTCCTAGCTAGCATCATTAGCTCTTAGCTAGCATCATTAGCTCCTAGCTAGCATCATCAGCTCCTAGCTAGCATCACCAGCTCCTAGCTAGCATCATTAGCTCCTAGCTAGCATCACCAGCTCCTAGCTAGCATCATTAGCTCCTAGCTAGCATCACCAGCTCCTAGCTAGCATCATTAGCTCCTAGCTAGCATCATTAGCTCCTGGCTAGCATCATTAGCTCCTAACTAGCATCATTAGCTCCTAGCTAGCATCATTAGCTCCTAGCTAGCATCATTAGCTCCTAGCTAGCATCACCAGCTCCTAGCTAGCATCACCAGCTCCTAGCTAGCATCATTAGCTCCTAGCTAGCATCACCAGCTCCTAGCTAGCATCATTAGCTCCTAGCTAGCATCACCAGCTCCTAGCTAGCATCATTAGCTCCTAGCTAGCATCATTAGCTCCTAGCTAGCATCATTAGCTCCCCGGCCTGACTCTGGATCTCTGCAGGATGCTAAGCTAACCCGTTAGCCTCTGTGTGCTCACAGGTGCTGAACACGTTATTCTGCGACTGTAAGCGAGTTAGCATCGCGGCTAGCTGTGTTAGCATCATCATCCGGGACATCCACACCTACCTGTGCACGTGACCGGCTCCTGCTGGTCACCTCATCCTCCTGCGGGCTGCACGAGTCCTCAGAGGACGGCTAGCCGTTAGCCGTTAGCCTAGCCTAGCCGTTAGCCTAGCCGTTAGCCTAGCCGTTAGCCTAGCCGTTAGCCTAGCCGTTAGCCGTTAGCCTCTCCGCTGCAGAGCCTCTGTCTCTGTTTCTCTAACAGTCAACACTCAGGAGCGCGTGACCTGTGCGCGCTCCACACACTGCAGCAGCAGCACGCGCTGCATGCTGATTAGAGACAGATATATAAAAGAATATATATATATGTAATAATATATATATATATATATATTACATATATATATATATATATATATTATTATTACATATATATATATATATATATATATATATATATATATATGTAATAATATATATATATAACTTCATCTATAACAGAATATACATATATATATAATATATGTAATAATATATATATGTAATAATATATATATTATCTATAACTTCATCTATAACAGAATATATAACAGAATATATAACTTCATCTATAACAGAATATATCTTATATATATATATGTAATAATATATATATATATTATTAAATATATATATATATATATTATCTAGAACAGAATATATAACAGAATATATAACTTCATCTATAACAGAATATATCTTATATATATATATATGTAATGATATATATATGTAATAATATATATATATTATTACATATATATATATTATCTATAACTTCATATATAACATAATATATAACATAATATATAACTTCATCTATAACAGAATATATCTTATATATATATGTAATAATATATATATATGTAATAATATATATATATATGTAGTAATATATATATATTATTACATATATATATATATATTACTACATATATATATATATTATTACATATATATATATATTTAATAATATATATATATTATTACATATATATATATTACTACATATATATATATGTAGTAATATATATATATTATTACATATATATATATATATTATTATATATATATATACATATATATATATATATATATATATATATATACATATATATATATATATATATATATATATATAGACACCTATATGATGTCTATGGTCCAGAGCATGGTCCAGAGTCCACACAAGTCTCCTCCTCCCCATATAACGGGCGGAGCGAGGACACATCCGGGTATCTGGAGCGTACTTGTCTGATGAACTCGTGTATGGAACAGAACCTGGGCCGCTAGATGACGTTTCACACGTTCAGAGGACACAAGTACAGAGAAGTTCACCGGCTGAGAACCGGCCCGTGTGTAGTCTGTGTTTCTTGTACATGGTTAGTGTCTGGAGCAGAGCATGAAGCTGCTCTCTGCTCAGCAGGTCCTGTCAGGCTGCAGACTCTCAATAAAGCTTTTCAAAGAGAATCCTTATTGGCTGAACCTGCTGTGACGTCACCGGCAGGCGGCCGCTCATAGGCTGCTGGAGACGCGCGCGATACAAACAAGATGGACGAAGAAGCTCGAGCGTAAGTCTCGTTACACTCACAACACATTATATTATATTATTATATTACATTATTATATTATATTATTACATTATAGTACATTACATTACATTAGAGTCATTTAGCAGAGGCTTTTCTCCAAAGCGACTTACAGTCAGTAGTATGTTACATATCATTCACCCATTCACACACTGATGACAGGCTACCATCAAGGTGCCACCATCAGACTCTAACTAACATGACTGTTAGCTAGCTAGAGCTAGCTAGAGCTAAAGCTAGCTAGCTAAAGCTAGAGCTAGCTAACTAAAGCTAGAGCTAGCTAGAGCTAGAGCTAGCTAACTAGAGCTAGCTAAAGCTAGAGCTAGCTAAAGCTAAAGCTAGCTAAAGCTAACAGCTGGTGTTCAATGGTGTCACTGCTGTTAGTCTGTAGTAGAGTACTACAGTAACAAGTACTATATGTACCTCTGAGATGTAACTAGTACAGTAACAAGTACTATATGTACCTCTGAGATGTAACTAGTACAGTAACAAGTACTATATGTACCTCTGAGATGTAACTAGTACAGTAACAAGTAGTATATGTACCTCTGAGATGTAGTACAGTAACAAGTAGTGGAGTAGAAGTAGGAGGTACAAGTACCATGAATGTTCTCTTGGTTGCAGTAGTAGATGTCCTGGTGGTAAATAAAGGTCTCTGGTTGTGTTCAGGGTTCTGCAGCGCTGTGATCCGGTTCTGTTGGGTTCCTGCAGAGACTCAGAGCAGTCTGACTGTTCTGAAGCAGCCAGGATGGTTCTCTACCTCACGGTCTGTTAGGTTTACTTCAGTAGTAATACCACAGTGTATAAATACTCTTACATATATAAGTCCTTTATTCAAAACCTATTACCATCAAAATATACATCATAGTATTAATGTGTTCATCACTTTAATGTTGGTTAGTTTACTTTATGTAATCAATCATCGTTGATTGGAGGACTGTGTTTGTGTTTGTAGGACAGCAGACGAGTCCAGAAGGTTCTGGGTCGTCAGCTGTTTGTTCTGGACTCCATGATGTCACTGCTGGAGGGTCTGGAGTCTGCCCAGCAACTGATGACACAACCCTGCCCTCCCCAACCTGGTACACAGAGAATACACAGTACACACACGGTACACACACGGTACACATAACACACAGTACATAGAGTACACAGAGTATACACACTACACAGAACACAGAGAACACGGAACACACAGTACAAATAGTACACACAGTACACACACAGTACTACGACAAAATGATCAGTTGATTGTCATTATTGATGATCATTAATCAATACAGTGATCTTTCCTACATGTTGTTGTCCTCTCTCACAGAGACGTCCTGATTCTGTTTTTAAATCAGATCAAAATAAAGAGTTTAGAGTTTAATAACTGTGTGTGTGTGTGTGTGTGTGTGTGTGTGTGTGTGTGTGTGTGTGTGTGTGTGTGTGTGTGTGTGT
>NC_072459.1:480996-488496 GCF_027596085.1 Anoplopoma fimbria
GAGTAGGAGAGAGAGGAAGGGGAAGGAGGAGGAGGAGGAGAGAGGGAAGGGGAGGAGGAGGAGAGAGAGGAAGGGGAGGAGGAGGAGAGGAGGGGAGGAGGAGAGGAGAGGGGAAGGGAAGGAGGATGAGGGAGGAGAGGAGGGAGGAGGGGAGGGGAGGGAGGAGAGAGAGGAAGGGGAGGAGGAGGGAGAGAGAGGAAGGGGAGGAGGAGGGGAGGAGTAGGAGAGAGAGGAAGGGGAGGAGGAGGAGGAGAGAGAGGAAGGGGAGGAGGAGTAGGAGAGAGAGGAAGGGGAGGATGAGTAGGAGAGAGAGGAAGGGGAGGAGGAGGAGGAGAGAGAGGAAGGGGAGGGAGGAGGAGGAGAGGAAGGGGAGGAGGAGGAGAGAGAGGGAGGGGAGGAGGAGGAGGAGGAGGAGAGGAAGGGGAGGAGGAGGAGGGAGGGGGAGGGGAGGAGGGGAGGAGGAAGGAAGGGGAGAGGGGAGGAGGGAGAGAGAGGAAGGGGAGGAGAGAGGAGGGGGAGAGAGGAAGGGGAGGAGGAGAGAGAGGTGTTACAGCTCAGAAGTTTAATGTCTAAACGTTAACATAATTTCTGTAGCTACATGTTCCTCTCAGACTACTGAAAAGAAACACAACTAGATTGTATTTATTGTGTGTGTGTGTGTGTGTTGTGTGTGTGTGTGTGTGTGTGTGTGTGTGTGTGTGTGTGTGTGTGTGTGTGTGTGTGTCTCACCTTGCGTAGTGGAAACCTGAAGCCACGTCTCCACAACTTTACACAACAACACCAAGCCGTTCATCCCTGACGCACACGCACACTCTTCAGGAGGATTAAATGATTTATCTGCTTCACTGTTTGTGTTTTGGTGCATAAAGACAAATCAAGAATCATATATATATATATATATATATATATATATATATAAACATGAATATATAAAGTCTGTATTAATACTGTGTTTTGTGTATTTATACTGTGTCCTGCTCATAAGGACTGATTTCTACCGGCGGAATGCGTTTGTCTTATTTATGAATTATTAACGTCTGTATGTTTTGGGATTGTGATGTCATTATTAAATAATCCAGAATATGATTATGTTTAATTAATTTATTAGGCTCAATGTTTCAGGGTAAATTGGAATTACATAACTCATCAACCAACACTCAGGAATGATCAGCCTCAAAACATAAAAACTAACTATTTTAAATCAATTCAGAGCTGCAGGTCTTTATGAGGGCTCAGTGACCTAAGAAGTTGACCTTCTAGTTAGAACAGATGTGTAATATGTCATGAATATATATTCATATATGTTAATGTAACTAACCCAGAGGCTGTCACATTCAGCACATTTATTGAAGTATTTTGCAGTAGTACCAGCAGAACTCGTGTCTTACAGGAGGAGGTCTTCCAGCAGCAGCTTCTCTTGGAGCTGGTGTGCTTGGTCACGGCCTTGGTGCCCTCAGACACGCCGGGCAGGAGGAGACGGACGGCGGTCTGGTCTCCCTGGAGGTGATGGTGGAGCAAAGACGCGGCTTTCTTTGAGCCCTTCTTGGTTCCGGCGTCTTTCCCTCCCGTGTAGTTGCTTCTACCGGTTTTGGGGGAGCATAACTGTGGGTGGGATGCAGCTGTCTGTTATCTTAGGTACACATTACTGACATTGTGTTTCCACAGCCTTAAAGTGTGTATATGGCACGTTTCCCATGGTTGAGCGTGTGACTGATCACCACCTTATCCTGATCCTTAGTTGGATAGTTTCTGAACTGGTTTGGCTGGTTTATATGGTTAGTAAGGGAAAGGCACAGCTGTATATAAGAAAACAAAGTTATAAATGATATCTTGTGGGTGAGAAGGGTCATGTAGTCATATAGTCAAAACAGTGGAGGTGAATGTAGTAGGAGTATTTTGTTGTTATATGTATTGAATAACAGTAAATTCCCGCAGCTACTAAAGTAGACACTCTTATTTTGAAGGGGGGGTCGGTGAGTACTGGCGGAAGTGGAGTGTGAGTTTTATTTTGACAGTGACATTACCCGCGCTTCCATGGGGGGGGCTCCTCTGGGGAAGGCACGCTGCTGTCTGTTGTTACATTATATTACATTATTACACATTACATTATTACATTATTACATTATATTACATTACATTACATTATTACATCACATTACATTACATTATATTATATTATTACATTACATCACATTATTACATTACATTACAGTACATTACATTACATTATTACATTACATTACATTATTACATTACATTATTACATTACATTATTACATTACATTACATTATTACATTACATTACAGTCATGTAGCAGACGCTTTTATCCAAAGCGACTTACAGGAAGTGTATTCAACATAGGTATTCAAGAGAACTACTAGTCACCAGAAGTCATCAGTGCATCTCCTTTCTTAAACAAGCATCTTAAAGCATAAACCAGAGCAAAAGTATAGTGCAGAGGCAGATTACTACGAAAACAATAATTGCAACAGACTAATACGAATATAATAAGTGCTACAAACTACTACGAATAGGATAAGTGCAGTAAACGAATACGAAGCAGCCCTTCATCCAGACACTGTGTTGTTTCCACAGTAGCAGGTATCATGTACATGCTGGAGGTCAGCGTGGAAGACAAACTCTGGAAGCCTGTTATCGGTTTAGCTGTTGCTGGACAGACAATAAAAACAACTGTAAAGATGTATTCAAAGTGTCTTAAAAATACATTCACAACGCAGAAGTAAAGACACTACATATACACATATATACATATATATATATATATACATATACACATATATATATATACACATATATACATATACACACATATATATATATATATACACACATATATATACACATATATATATACACATATATATATATATATATATATACACATATATACATATATATATACATATATACATACATATATATATATATATATATATACACATATATATATATATATATATATATATATATATATATATATATATACATATGTGTATATATGTATACACATACATATATATATATATACACATACATACATACATACATATATATATATATTTATTATGATTTATGTCATGAGGATCTCTGGCTCTTAGACGGAGTGAGTGGCTCTTAAAAGAGCCGTTGTTTGTGAGGTGGAGTCCCGGTGTTCAGCCTCCGAACCCGTACAGGGTGCGGCCCTGTCTCTTCAGGGCGTACACCACATCCATGGCGGTCACCGTCTTCCTCTTGGCGTGCTCGGTGTAGGTGACGGCGTCACGGATCACGTTCTCCAGGAACACCTTCAGCACACCGCGGGTCTCCTCGTAGATCAGACCGGAGATACGCTTCACTCCGCCGCGGCGAGCCAGACGGCGGATGGCGGGTTTGGTGATTCCCTGGATGTTATCACGGAGAACTTTACGGTGACGCTTAGCGCCTCCTTTACCGAGTCCTTTCCCGCCCTTTCCTCTGCCGCTCATCGTCAGTCAGCTGATGATAGATCGTTACAAACGAATGAGAGGAGAGACGAACGACCTTCTGTACTTAAAGCTCGTCTGCGGACGTAATAGAGGACCGCACGCTCCAGTGGGCGGGGCCTCACTCTTCCCGCCTTTTATTCATAATCTAACGGTCGTCCTTTCACTCCTGATGATCAGCTGATTTATTTTGCTTTATATTTTATTTAAAGTCTTTATTGAACACGTCAAACACATTTAATGCACATAATGTGGAACACCATAAACCCTATATTTGTATTTATATAGTACAGGAATCCATGGATACTAGCACCTTATATACATTATATTAAAGTAACGCAGCCAGTAATCAAGAGGAATAAGAACTTTAATGTAAAAATAACTTTATATACATTCCAACAAGACTTGCATTTATCTTAATTATTTAAATAATAATTATTGTTCTTAACTGCAACCATTGAAAACAGCACAATTGTATTAATTAAATATACAGGGGGACAAAATAAATTAAATTGTAAATACAGTTATAGCTTTGATGACTTTGCTGTAACTAATACGTCATTTATATTAATATTAATTTAAGTACAGCTATTATAGTAGGTTGTTGGTTTTAGGATCATCTCTTTAGTGGATGTGGTGGCTCTTAAAAGAGCCGTTGTGGTTGTTGTGGTGGTTGTTGTGGGTGTGTGTAGCCGGGTCGGGTCTCTACTTCTTGGCGGCCTTCTCGGTCTTCTTGGGCAGCAGCACCGCCTGGATGTTGGGCAGCACGCCGCCCTGAGCGATGGTCACTCCGCCCAGCAGCTTGTTGAGCTCCTCGTCGTTGCGGACGGCCAGCTGCAGGTGACGGGGGATGATCCTGGTCTTCTTGTTGTCGCGGGCAGCGTTTCCAGCCAGCTCCAGGATCTCAGCGGTCAGGTACTCCAGCACCGCCGCCAGGTACACCGGAGCTCCGGCACCGACACGCTGGGCGTAGTTACCCTTCCTCAAGTGTCTGTGGACACGGCCGACGGGGAACTGCAGGCCGGCCCTGGAGGACCTGCTCTTCGCCTTCGCTCTGGTCTTACCGGCTCCCTTTCCACGTCCAGACATCTTGTAGTTTATTTCGTTGAGTAAAATCAAAGAATGTCCCGAATGTATCCAAGCCTGCCTTTATATAACAACCAAGCTGCTCTCTGATTGGCCAGAATGAGCGTATCTATGATCGACCAATCAGAAGAGAGCGCTGCCACAGTGTCTACGCAGAGCTCTTTCCTGATTATGCGACAAGTTTGAAACATGCAGCGACTCTTTCAGCCTCCCAAATAAAATGTGACAGATTACACCGGAAGTTGTTGTTATATATTAATATTGCCCATAATTATTTATTTTTTTATCTCTTTCTTTTTCTGTTAATTACGACAGCGTGGAAAACAATAAACGTTATATGTGTATTTACACAGAGTACATAGGGTAGGTAGGATTAAATACTAGCACCTCTTATATGCATTATATTTACATTTGATTCTAATCCAATAAATATTTTTAAATTCTGATTGGTTCCTCTCCTCGTGGTGAAGAGGCGTTCAATAGCAGACAGATAATGAGTACACAATATATACAGATTACTGATTACTTTTATTGTAACACAGTATTCTCACAGTGTGGTACTAGTACTTTAACTGTAACACAGTATTCTCACAGTGTGGTACTAGTACTTTAACTGTAACACAGTATTCTCACTGTGTGGTACTAGTATATAGGCATTAAAGGAACCGCACTCAGCTGGTTTAAGTCGTATTTATCAGACCGATCTCAGTTTGTATATGTAAACAATGAAAGCTCGATGAAAACCAGGGTTAGTCACGGAGTTCCACAGGGGTCTGTTCTTGGACCTATTTTATTTACCTTATATATGCTTCCCTTGGGGAATATTATCAGAAAACACTCAGTAATCTTTCATTGTTATGCAGATGATGCCCAGTTATATCTATCAATTAAGCCAGATGAAACTAACCAGTTCTCTAAACTTCAAGCATGTCTTACGGACATAAAAACCTGGATGACCTGTAACTTTTTAATGTTAAACTCTGAAAAAACAGAAGTTATCCTACTAGGCCCAGATCACCTTCGAATTCAATTATCTAACGATATAGTTTCTCTAGATGGCATTGCTGTAGCATCCAGCACTACCGTTAAGAACCTCGGAGTTATCTTTGATCAGGATCTGTCTTTTAACTCTTATATAAAACAGATCTCAAGGACAGCCATTTTTCATTTACGTAACATTGCGAAAATCAGGCAAATCCTGTCTCAAAGTGATGCAGAAAAACTAGCTCATGCATTTGTTACCTCTAGATTACTGTAACTCCTTATTATCAGGCTGCTCTAATAGGTCTCTTAGATCTTTACAGTTGATCCAGAATGCTGCAGCACGTGTTCTAACAAAAACTAAGGAAAGAGATCATATTACTCCAGTATTAGCTTCTCTGCACTGGCTCCCTGTTAAATCAAGAATAGACTTTAAAATCCTTCTCCTCACCTACAAAGCTCTAACTGGCCAGGCACTGTCTTATCTTAAGGAACTTATAGTTCCATATTACCCAACTAGAGAGCTGCGCTCAATCAATGCAGGGTTACTTGTGCTTCCTAGAGTATATAAAAGTAGGATGGGAGCCAGAGCCTTCAGTTATCAGGCTCCTCTTCTGTGGAACCAGGTTCCAGTTTCAGTCCGGGGGCCGACACACTCACCACTAAGAGTAGGCTTAAGACCTTCCTTTTTGATAGCACTTATAGTTAGGGCTGGTTCTGGTTCGCCTTGGTCCAGCCCCTAGATATGCTGCTAGATGCCTAGACAGCCGGGGACTACCTAGGATACACTGAGCTCCTCTCTCCTCTTCTCTCACTCCTTCTTTATGTATTAATCTCCTATTTATGCACATTACTGATTTTGCTTCTTCCCCGGAGTTCTTGTGCTTTCTCGCCTCGCAGGTTCCCAGGAATCGTGGGTTATATTTGGACTGTCATCGTGCCACCTGCTGAGGCCCTGCTGACACCCACTACTACTACCACTATCATTATTAGTCACATTACTATTATTATTGCCTGTACTATTACGCTTATTGACTTGCTTGTACCCTGGAGTCTTTGTGCTTTCTCGCTTCGCAGGCTTCTATAAATCGTGGCTGTACCTGGACCGTGGTCGTGCATCCTGCTACGGCCCTGCTGACACCGACTGCTACCACCATTATTATTACTAGTCGCATTACTATTACTATTACCTGTACCATTAAGCATTTTAGCTTTACTTCCACCCTGAAGCCCTTTTGCTTTCTCGTTCTGCAGGTTTCCATGAATCGTTGTGGTACCTGGACCGTAGTCGTGCCTCCTGCTGTGAGCCGACTGACACCCACTGCTACTTCGATTATTATTATTAATCACATTACTATCCCTATTTTCATGGCTATAATTCTACTGTAATAATTGCTGCTGTTATTATAAGTAGTCTTATTGTATGAATCATTTATGTCATATACATTGAATGTGTTGTATCTCTGTTATGCTGTTCATTCTGTACACATGACATCTATTGCATTCTGTCCATCCTGGGAGAAGGATCCCTCCTCTGTCGTTCTCCCAGAGGTTTCTTCCTTTTTTCTCCCTGTTAAAGGGGTTTTTAGGGGAGTTTTTCCTGTGCCGATGTGAGGGAAGGACAGAGGATGTGAGGGTGTAAGGACAGAGGATGTGAGGGTCTAAGGACAGAGGATGTGAGGGTCTAAGGACAGAGGATGTGAGGGTGTAAGGACAGAGGATGTGAGGGTGTAAGGACAGAGGATGTGAGGGTGTAAGGACAGAGGATGTGAGGGTGTAAGGACAGAGGATGTGAGGGTGTAAGGACAGAGGATGTGAGGGTGTAAGGACAGAGGATGTGAGGGTCTAAGGACAGAGGATGTGAGGGTCTAAGGACAGAGGATGTGAGGGTCTAAGGACAGAGGATGTGAGGGTGTAAGGACAGAGGATGTGAGGGTGTAAGGACAGAGG
>NC_072459.1:493496-540996 GCF_027596085.1 Anoplopoma fimbria
TAATGATGGTTTTTCCAGCTTCTGGCTGTGATAAACGATGCTTTTGGATCCCGCTAGCGGCTTGCAGGGTTCAGAGGGTTAACACTTCTATCCAGGAGTTACTGATGTCAGAAAGGAACCAGAGTGCAACTGTTACTAATAACTTGTGTCTTATTAACAGACAAGAAGACACTGGGAGGACCAGGTAAGTGGACTTTTCTTTGTCTCTGTTTGGGCCTCTTTCTCTTTTGGTTTTTCTCTGCTGTGTTCTGTCCTCTGCTGGACCTCTCACTACCAGACTCATGGTGTTCTTGGTTTCTGCCGTGCATGTCGGAGCTGTGTAACATGATCTGTTGTCTACCTTTCTGTTAGATCCCATGAATGCCCTGACTAACCTGACAGGGGTTGGAGGGGGCCCCGGCGCCATTGGCATGGGGCCTCGCCCCACCGGTGCTCCTGTGGGTGTCATGGGGGCCATGGGGCAGATGCAGATAGGCCAGCATGCCATGGCAGGGGTGGCTGGAAACCCACAAGCCAGTGAGTGTGTTTCCTTCATGTGGTGTGTGTTTGCTGGCAGCCTCTGAACCGAGCCGTTCTTACCTTCGGTCTCTGCTTTGGCACGTTGGGTTTGAGACTCCAGACCTCTCCTCACACTGGATCCTAGCCGTCGACCAGGTCTTGTCCTTCACCTTCTTCTTGCTCCATCTGCAGTAGGGGGTCCAGGACAGATGCCAATGCAGCAGTTGGTGCAGGCGCAGCAACAGCAGCAGCAGTCCATCCAGTTCCAGCAGTTCCAGCAGCAGCAGCAGCAGCAGCAGCAGCAGCAGCAGCAGCAGCGTCCTGCAGCAGCAGCAGCAGCAGCAGAACGCCATCCAGCAGCAGTTCCAGGTGCAGCAGCAGCTGAGGATGCAGCAGCAGCAGCAGCAGCAGCAACAACAACAACAACAACAACAGCAACAACAGCAGCAACAGCAACAACAACTCCACCAGAACCAGCAGCTTCAGCAGCAGCACCAGAACCAGCAGCAACAGCAGCAGCAGGCCCAGAACCAGCAGCAGCAGAACCAGGTATGAAGCATTACACAGTCACTGTAGTAGATATTCAAGGATCATTTTTTATTCTGCAACTCAATTCAGTTTATTTTGTAGAGCCCAAAATCACAAATTACAAATTTGCCTCAGAGGGCTTTACAATCTGTACACATGAGACATCCTCTGTCCTTACACCCTCACACCCTCTGTCCTTACACCCTCACATCCTCTGTGCGAAAGTGACGACATAGGTTTGTGCCGCAATATTTGTGTAGTGCCCAGGATTTATAAAAAGGTGACAAAACATGGCTCCCCCACAGAGAGAGTAGACCTGATGGAGTTAGACAACTAGACCACCAAGTCCAATGTTACGATTACGTCACACCACATCATGACGCCACAACACGAAAGTCGTACAGGAAGTAACATCCCGGAGTTATCAATATGGGATGTACGTGTTAGACCATACAGTTGGTATAAAGAAAGTTATATTTTCAGCTCTATTTTTACATTTTTATAAAAAGTATTGCAATATGTATCTTATCTTATCGCGATATATCGTATCGTGACGTGCCTGCCAACACACATCCCTAACCGTTGGATCTGTTTGAAACACTTTGGTGCATATGAACACAACAGCATGATCATTCTTTGAATTCAGAGGGAATGCAGCTGAAATATGAAATGTAGCAGGACTGTCGCTAACCTCGTGTGTGAAACTACACCTTACCTGATACCTTTCCTTGACGCACCATCTCCAGATGCACCAGACCAGGATTCAGCAGCAGCAGATGGTGCAGCTGCAGCTCCAGCAGCAGCATGCTCAGGCTCAAGCTCAGGCTCAGGCTCAAGCGCAGGCTCAAGCTCAAGCTCAGGCTCAAGCTCAGGCTCAAGCCCAGGCCCAGGCCCAGGCCCAAGCCCAGGCTCAAGCCCAGGCTCAAGCTCAGGCCCAAGCCCAAGCCCAGGCTCAAGCCCAGGCCCAGTCCATCCAGCACATGGTTCAGCAGCAGCAGCAGCAGGCTCAGCCTCAGCCGGGTCAGATGCCTCCACACCCGCAGCAGCAGCAGCAGCAGCAGCAGCCCCGGCATGGTGCCTCCGTCTCTGGCCGGACAGATGACGTCGGCTCAGCACGTCCCCATCAACTCGCTCAGTCAGCAGCAGCAGCAGCACCAGCTCAAGATCCAGGCCTTCCAGGTGAGACTTAATATTCATGCTATGGTTCTTATGTGCTGCTGAGTAACTGATTAACTCTGTAGATTATATATCGTTTGTCGTTTATCCACTGCAGCTGATAAATAAGGGTTCCAGTAGTCCTGCTTAACCGCCCAACACCCCCTTTGCTTGCATGCTTTGCCGTGTGTGTGTGTGTGTGTGTGTGTGTGTGTGTGTGTGTGTGTGTGGTGTGTGTGTGTGTGTGTGTGTGTGCGTGTGTGTGTGTGTGGTTTGAAAGCAGGCCCGTGCAGCCTTGCAGCAGCAGCAGGCCCAGCAAGCTGCAGCTCAGGCGCAGCACAACGCAGCTGCAGCCGCCGCCGCCGCCGTACCTGGACAGGTGAGACTGCAGCCAAGTGCTTTATTGGTAATAAATCACATGAATGAAATCACAAGAGGCAAAGAAAACACCAGTGTGTTCACTTTAACCGATTTAACATTACTGGACCAACTGATGTGTTTAGAACTCACAGAGCTCTTAAAGTTCTAGAGCTTAGACATCCCTCCCTGTTTCCATATGTATCACTGGTTCTGTGCATCCCGGAGAAGGCTGTGAACATGGAATCAGAGGGGGCCATGTTCAAAGCCTTCATTGTGGAAGAGGCTGCTAGGAGCTGTGGTCAGAAGGTCACCGGTGCCTGTTATGACGTTAACCTAACAACCTGCTGAAAGACACCAGCGGTGATGGAGGCGTCAGGCTGAAGAAGGAGGCCTTTAGGGCTTGGTTGGCCACGGCGTCTCCAGAACCAGCAGACCGGTACCGTTTGGCCAGAAGGGCTGCAGTGATTGCCAAAGCAAAACCCTGGTGTGGGAGGAGCTCGGGGAGAGCGGGGAGACAGACTTTTAGTTTTCCCCAAAGAAGTCCTGTGAAGCCTTTGGACGACTCAGAACGGGAAAGCAGTGCTTAGGCTGTGATCAGCAGAGGAGAATGGCAAACTCGGACTGGGTATATTGTCGAGCGGTGGAAAGAACACTTTGGGAAACTCCTGAACACAACCAACTAATCCTCCGTGGAGGAGGCAGAGTTTGAAGACTCAACCATATTCCCCGGGCGCTTCTTAGCAGCCCACTGCTCCTCTGGGATGGGTCAAATGCAGAGAATTGTAATTTCCCCATTGTGGGACTAAGAAAGGCTTAATTATTATTATTATTATTATTATTATTATTATTATTATTATTATTATTATTATTATTATTATTATTATTCCTGGCTGAGGTTGTTGAGGTATTTATCACCAGGGATGGATGAGATTCACCCTGAGATGCTGAAAGCTCTGGACATTGTTGGGCTGTCTTGGCTGACGCATCTTCAGGGTCACTTTGAGGTCTGTGCTTGCAGAAAGGCAGATTGGGGTGGTGGTTCACATTTTGTGTGCTTTAATTATCGGGGTATAACACTGCTCAGCCTCTCCGGGAACGTTTATTACAGGGTTCTAGAAGGGAGGCCCCGACCGATTGTCGAATCTTAAGATATAGGAGTAGCAATGTGGACTCTGTCATGGTAGTGAAACAGTGGACCAGCTCTTTACTCTTCTGTTGGAGGGGTCATGGGAGTTTGCCCATCCAGACGACATGTGTTTTGTGGTCTTGGAGTAGGCTTACGACCGTGTCCTTCGGGAGTCCTGTGGGGGGTATTGCGGGAACACGGGGTTCTCTGTGTCAGACATGTTTCTTGTCTTTTGGCGTCCACCAGGGTTGTCCCTTGTCACTGATTTTCATTGACAGGACTTTAAGGCCCAGCTGGGGGAGGAGAGTGCTCGGTTGAGGAACTCAGAATTGCGTCTTGTCTCTTTCCGATGACGGGTTCTGTTGGCTCCTTCAGAACGGGACCTTCAGCACCCCTGAGACTGTTTGCATCTGATTGTGAAGCATTTAGGATGAGAGTCAGAACCATCAAGTCTGAGTTCATGGTGCTCTGCTTTAAAATGTAGGACTGCACCCTCTGGTTGGGAGAGAGCCACTGCTCCAAAAGAGGGAGTTTAAGTATCGCTGGGTCTTGTTCACCGGTGGAGAAGGTTCGGTGCAGCGTCAGCATTGATGAAGGTGTTGTACCAGACCATTTTGGTGAAGTGGGGGCTGAGCCAGAAGGAAATGCTTTTTATTTACCAGTCCATCAAGGTTCAGACCCTCACCTTTGGTTATGAGCTTAGGGTAGTTTAAAAGAATGAAATCAAGGATGCAAACAGCTGAAATGAGCTCCCTCGTAGAGGACTCAGCCTCAGAGATAAGGGGAGGAGCTCAGACATCCAGAGGAAGAGCAGAGTAGAGATGCTGCTCCTTCACGTCAAAGGGACCAGCTGAGCTGAGGAGGTTCAACATCTGATCAGGTTCCTCCTGGAGGCATCCCTTAAGAGGTTTTCCGGTCACGTCCAACTGGTAGTAGGCCCAAGGGTAGACCCAGAACGTGCTGGAGATACAATTCTAGTCTAGCCTGGGAATGACTCTGGTTCATCAGGAAGCGCTGGAAAACACTGCTGGGTAGAGGGACGCCTGCAGTACCTCCTTAAGCTCCCTGCCCCGCAACCCGGCCCCACATGCCCAACCAGCACCAAATCCTACAAATCACTTCATGGAGTCAATATACCCATTATATACCCATTATATACCCATTATATACCCATTATATACCCATTATATACCCATTAGCCTGGTAGATCAGCTGAACGTTTCTCAAGATATGCGCAGAACAGACAGACACTTGGTCATCATTTCTGTGTTAGACAGAAGCATTTGGCATATTTCAATTAATAGTAAAGGGTTCATTTTGAAACTGAAAACAACATCAAGAACCCAGAAGAGTGTCAGACAACAGGCTGTAAATCAGTATTTGGTGAACTGATGGCGGCTATCAGGGTCCTCACAAGTATAGAAAGACAAACATGAATGTATGTGTCAGCTCACCTGTCCTGTTGTGTGTCCTCTGAAGTTGGTTCGACCTGGGATGCAGATTCCACCCCGGATGCCTCGAGCCCTCAACCCCTCCATCCCTCCTCCAAACGCTGCTGCTGCCGCCGCCGCCGCCGCCGCCGCCGCTGCTGCTGCCGCCGCTGCAGCTGCTGCTGCTGCAGGAGGACAGCCAATGACACAGCAGGTATTTATCCCCAGTCTGACCTCTGACCCCAGACCCCTTTAGTCCAACTTTAGTCCATTCCCAAAAGGAACAGGTGATTGGTAACCCAACAGTTGGTCAACTTAACGATGGGTTCTCTTAACGATGGGTCGTCTCACGGTTTGTCGACTCAACAGTGGGTTGACCCGAAATTGGGTCCTCCTAACCATTTGTCGACCCGTCATTGAGACGACCCGAGGTTAAGAGGACCCGTTGTTGGGTCCTCTTAACCACAGGACCCAACGATGGGTCTACACTGGGTCTACCCATTGTTGGGTCTGCCCGTCGTTGGTTCTACTCATTGTTCGGTCGACACATGGTTAAGAGGACCCATCGTTGGGTCCTCTTAACCACAGGACCCAATGATGGGTCTACGTCTCACCGTTGGTCGTCTCAACGACGGGTTGATGGATTATCTGCAAAATCAAGAAAATGTTTTGCAGATAATCCTCAATAATGAAAAGAGCATTGGCCCAACATGAATTCTCCTGTCACTGACACAAGCTTCTCTTCTTGCCCAATCACTTACCTCCACAGGCACAGCAGCATCAAATGATGTCATCGCCTTCACCTGGGCAGGTGCAAACGCCACTGTCGATGCCCCCCCCTCCTCAGCCGTCACCTCAACCCCCCACCTCACAGCCCAACTCAGCCAGGTACAACGAGGACTCCACAGGGGCTCACGATAAAGCCTCCTGTCCTTCTGTTTTACATACAAGCATACAACGCTGTGACTCTGAACACAGCTGATGTCACTGATGGAACAGAACTCTTACCATGTTGTAGAGTTAATGTTTATTTCTGAGAGAACAGGATGGTGGTGCTGAACGTAGTTCTTTAAACAGGCTGGATTAAGTCTGAACATGTTCAAAGTCTATTGTCTAGTTTACATGCACTTATATTTCTACATCCAATGTGAATACATCACATTTTATTTCAGTGTTTATATGCTGATGCTGGTTTCTAACACACTTCCTGTCTCCAGCTCCGGTCCCACTCCGTCTCCGGGGGGTTTCCAGCCCAGTCCGTCCCCTCAGCCCTCACACAGCCCCGCCAACGCCCGGACCCCCCTGAACTATGGAGTCCCCTCACCTGGACCGCTCAATACTCCAGGTACACAAACACTCTCATCCACAGAGTAACAACCCAGAGAGAACATGACGAGGTGTTTAGAACAGAGAGAACATGACGAGGTGTTTAGAACAGAGAGAACATGACGAGGTGTTAAGAACAGAGAGAACATGACGAGGTGTTTAGAACAGAGAACATGTACTCAGATCAGTGATCAGAGAACATGTAGTGAAGGATTCATCATTTCTGTCAACAAACAGTTTTAATGAAGCCGTTATCTTCAGTCAGAGATCTGATGGAAAAGGTTGTTTTTATTTACAATGTTATCCTCTCCTCCCCCCCTGTTCTTCAGGTAACCCCGGCTCTGTGATGAGTCCAGCTGGACCCACGTCTCTAGAGGACCAGCAGTACATGGAGAAACTGAAGCAGCTCTCTAAATACATTGAACCTCTGCGCAGGATGATCAATAAGATCGACAAGAACGAAGGTCAGCCCTCAATCCACTGATCCATTAATCCACTGATCCATTAATCCACTGATCCATTAATCCACTGATCCATTAATCCACTGATCCATTAGTTGATGTTCGTCATATTTATGGTCAGACTGATCAATAAGGATCTGATCCCCCCTCATCTCCAGGACTTTACTTTATTGATCTTTAGTTGTGTTTGTATTGACAGACAGGAAGAAGGACCTGAGTAAGATGAAGAGTCTGCTGAACATCCTGACTGATCCAAACACCAGGTACCAGCTGATCAATAACTCAATATAACAACATCCATCTCACCTGTCTGTCCTCTGTCCTCAGACCTTTGTGTCCTCTGTCCTACAGATGTCCCCTGAAGACACTGCAGAAGTGTGAGATCGCTCTGGAGAAGCTGAAGAACGACATGGCCGTGGTGAGCACGTCTCCTTGTCTCAAACTAATCAATATAAATACTTATGGGCGGCTGTGGCACATGAGGTAGAGCGCTTGTCCCGTAACCACAAGGTTGGTGGTTCAAGCCCCTCTACCGGCAACATGCCGAGGTGTCCTTGAGCAAGACACCTAACCCCAAGTTGCTCCCCGGGCGCTTCATTGCAGCCCACTGCTCCTCCGGGATGGTTAAATGCAGAGAAATAATTTCCCCATTGTGGGACTAATAAAGGATTGATTATTATTATTATTATTATTATAAAGCAATAAGGGAGAAGTAAAGATCAGATAAGTTAATTCACCAGAAAAAAACAAATCAAATCAAAGTGTCTTCAAAGTCCTGAAGCTCCTCACTGATCACCTGTTACCCACAGTGACAACAAAGGGATCAATGATCGCTAATCAGAGAATGCCATCAGAGATCTAGAAGTTTGATTTCTTTCTTTGGTTCTGATCGATCAGCTGCTCCTCTGGTATTGATTAGAGACCTCCCTCTGATCACCTCTCTTATTATGGGATGTTGTGACAGACACATGAACAATCAATAAGGTTCTAATATGAACGTTTATATAACTGTCTGGGTGGGTGAAACACCGGTTGCCATGGTGACGTGACGGTGTGTCCCTGTGTCTCCAGCCGACCCCGCCCCCCCAGGTGTCCTCTAAGCAGCAGTACCTGTGTCAGCCGCTGCTGGACGCCGTCATGGCCAACATCCGCTCCCCCGTGTTCAACCACTCGCTGTACCGGACCTTCGCCCCGCCATGACCGCCATCCACGGACCCCCCATCACGTACGTCTGCAGACACACCTCACACAACAACGGGACTACTTTCTGCAGGACAAGTAGTCCCCATGGGAAACACTTTAAAACGACGTATTTAGACACTCTTAAGGGGTTATAGAAAACTAAGGAAATATGTTACAATAATAATGATGATTATAATAACTTATAGTATGAATAATAATTATTATTATTATTATCATAATAATGATGATGGTGATAATAATAATGAATAAGAATAATATATATAATAATAGTATTGATAATAATAAAAAGAATGATAAACAATAATATTATTAATAATATATATATATATATACAGTTGCAATCAGAAATATTCAACCCCCTCACCTCAAAAGACATTATAGTGATGTGGATGAAAGATAATGACAATAAATGATAAAAAACCTCATTAAACAACAAAAAATATTTATTGATACATATCTGAGTTATTTTGACAACAGAAGTTGACTTAACTTTGAAGTTCAAATGAAAAATGTAACTCTTTTAACACATGTGCATGTGCAGTATTATTCAACCCCCAGCTTCAGTGCTTTGTGGCGCATCCTTTAGCTTTTATAACTTCTAACAAACGTTTTGGGTAAGTGCTGACAAGCTTCTTACACCTCTCCATGGGAATCTTTGCCCATTCTTCAGCTGCTGAAGCCTCTAGCTCAGTGATGTTTGATGGCTTCTGTGCTGCAACTGCCTTCTTTAAATCCCACCAAAGACTTTCAATCAGATTTAAATCTGGTGACTGAGAAGGCCACTCCAGGACGTTCCAGGATATGTTTCTCGACCTAGCTTAGGTTGACTTGGAGGTGTGCTTGGGATCATTGTCTTGCTGGAGAGTCCAATGATCACCAAGGTTTACTTTGCCAACAGAAGGCATCACCTTCCTCTTTAAAATGCCCTGGTATTTCTGGGAGTCCATGATGCCAGGTTGCCAGTTCCTGCCGCAGAAAAACAGCCCCACATCATCAATGACCCGCCTCCATGCTTGACCGTGGGGATGGTATTCTTCTGGTCAGAAGCCTTTCACACGCCAGACATACCGCTGGTCCATATGTCCAAACAGTTCCAGTCTGGTTTCATCAGTCCATAGAACTGTCTCCCAAAACTCTGTAGTCTTATCCACATTCCTCCTGGCATATTCTAGTGGACTTTTGATGTTCCTTGTGGTGAAGAGTGGAGTGCGTCTTGGAGTCCGGCCATGAAGTCCTTGTTTATTCAGTGCACGTCTTACAGTTGCCACTGAAGCACTAGTACCAGCCTCCATCAGGTCCTCCTGTAGGTGTCTTGCAGTCACACGGGGGTTTCTCTTAGTTGTTCTAAGTTGCTAAGGCAGGGTGGCCGCGGGGTATTAAAAAGTCTTAAAAAGTCGTAAATCAATTTTCATCAAAATAAGGCCTTAAAAAGTATTAAATTGTCTTAAATTCAGATTGCATTGGTCTTAAATATTTGTGTGCCATGTCAGTGCGAAAATGCGGGCAATCTGTTCTGCCAGGTCAAATATTTTTTCCCGGTAGCCTGTGCGCTGCGTTGTCTTTGGTTAGGTCAGAGCGTAGACTACTGCGCAGCTGTAGCCCCACCCCCCCGATTACGCCACTGCCAGGGCTCCTGTTTATTGGTTTATCATCTAGCCAGGGCTCCAGCCTGTTCGTTTATAGATTTTGGCGCGATTCAGACCCCTCACTACGATATAGACACTCGACTCTGAAACATGGGTAAGTGTAAATTTAATGATAAATGGCTCGAGAAGGACGAGTATGACTGGTTAAGGTCGGTGCCTGGTAGCGCCTATGAAGCTCGGTGCACTGTGTGTAAAAAAACCTTCAAACTTGGGACAATGGGGATCGGAGCGGTGGAATCCCATGTCCAGAGCCAGAAACACAAAGCTTACTCAAAAGCACGCCTGCAGCCTACAATTACTAGCTTCTGCTCCACCGCTAGCAATGATGTAATTGACAACGCTAGTGTTGCAATAGGAAATCCACAGCCTGTTACAAGCATGCCATCTGACCGCGCAATTTGTGGCTCTACGCCAACACTGCGAGCAGAGGTGATTTGGGTGATGAGGACCGTGACAAGCCACCATTCCTGCAGGTCCAATGACGGAATTGATGACTTGTTTAAAGCGATGTTCCCAGATTCTGCCCTTGTACAGTCTACAGGTTATTATCAGACATCAGTGTGTTTACTTGGAAAGATTACTGTATATTTCCCCTTTTGATTTGTTTTTCCATCGTAAGTTTGGTCTTAAATTTCATTAAGAAGTGGTATTAAAAAGTCTTAAAAAGTCTTAAATTTAATTTGTTTATACCTGTAGACACCATGTAAGGGCCCTTGATGAAATGTTGGGCTTTCTTCCACGGCCAGGCAGGTTTGCAGCTGTTCCATAAGTATTAAACTTCCTTATAATGCTCCCAAAGGCCCTTCAGGTGTGATGAAATAATCTCCTCTCAGCTTTTGTGGAAGCTCCTTTGTCTTTCCCATGTTTGCAGCTCACCTTGAATCCCTTCATGGGTGGGGTTTATATATGCATCCCAGCTGAAGCAAATGAAGGATCATTATAGAGTTCCTAAAGGCTTAATTATGTTTCAACTCCACTTTAGGCCATAAAAACTGTCAGACAGCTTTAAAAACAACAATATTATATCAGGGTTGAATAATTGTGACATGGCTATCATAACAAAACATACTGTTACACACAAATACTACATCATGCATTTTCTGTGTTGATTTTATGTATCGCTCAACTCATAAAGGAGTCATCTGAAGCAGAATCTTGCTCTTTGAAAAAACTTTAATTGATAAATCCTTAAAATCTTTGGGGGGTTGAATATTTCTGATTGCAACTGTGTATATATATATATATGTATGTATGTATGTATATATGTATGTATGTATGTATGTATGTATGTATGTATGTATGTATGTATGTATATATATATATATATATATATAATGATAGTATTGATATTATCCTGGTGCCACAGAGAGGACCAGGTCTTTAGATGATCCAGTTTTAACATTAAACAGGTAAAGACGGAGGCAGTGAACCTGAGTGGTTCTGTGTGGTTCTGGTCCTCAGGGGGCCCAATGTCTCGGGGAGGAAGAGGAAACACGAGGAGGACGACCGTCAGACGATCCCAAACATCCTGCAGGGAGAAGTGGCCCGGCTCGACGTAAAGTTCATGGTCAACCTGGACCCGTCCTTCTGCAGCAACAACGGAACCGTGCACCTGGTCTGCAAGCTGGGTAAAGACCAGAACACATGGTAGACCACTAGAACCAGAACACACGGTAGACCATCAGAACCAGTTCACACGGTAGACCACTAGAACCAGAACACATGGTAGACCACTAGGACCAGAACACATGGTAGACCACTAGGACCAGAACACATGGTAGACCATCAGAACACATGGTAGACCATAGAACCAGAACACATGGTAGACCATCAGAACCAGAACACATGGTAGACCATCAGAACACATGGTAGACCATCATGGTAGACCATCAGACCAGAACACATGGTAGACCATCAGAACCAGAACACATGGTAGACCACTAGAACCAGAACACATGGTAGACCACTAGGACCAGAACACATGGTAGACCACTAGAACCAGAACACACGGTAGACCACTAGGACCAGAACACACGGTAGACCACTAGAACCAGAACACATGGTAGACCACTAGAACCAGAACACATGGTAGACCACTAGAACCAGAACACATGGTAGACCACTAGAACCAGAACACATGGTAGACCACTAGGACCAGAACACATGGTAGACCACTAGGACCAGAACACATGGTAGACCATCAGAACACATGGTAGACCATCAGAACCAGAACACATGGTAGACCATCAGAACCAGAACACATGGTAGACCACTAGAACCAGAACACATGGTAGACCATCAGAACCAGAACACATGGTAGACCACTAGAACCAGAACACATGGTAGACCACACATGGTAGACCACTAGAACCAGAACACATGGTAGACCACTAGAACCAGAACACATGGTAGACCACTAGAACCAGAACACATGGTAGACCACTAGAACCAGAACACATGGTAGACCACTAGAACCAGAACACATGGTAGACCACTAGAACCAGAACACATGGTAGACCACTAGAACCAGAACACATGGTAGACCAGAACACACGGTAGACCACTAGAACCAGAACACATGGTAGACCACTAGAACCAGAACACATGGTAGACCACTAGAACCAGAACCCATGGTAGACCACTAGGACCAGAACACAATATAGACCATCACAACCAGTACATCGGGTAGACCAGTAGAACCAGTACACACAGTAAACATGGTAGAACATTAGAACCAGTACAGATGGTAGACCATTAGAACCAGTACAGATGGTAGACCATTAGAACCAGTACAGATGGTAGATCACCAGAGCAGATATCCTCAGGATGTTCTGACCCGGTTCTGTTTGTTCTGTTCTCAGACGATAAGAACCTTCCCAGTGTTCCTCCTCTGCAGCTCAGTGTTCCTGCTGATTACCCGGATCAGAGTCCATACTGGGCCGACGACGGGGACCAGTACGGTGAGACCAGCTCCATGTCTCCTATGAGGTCATGAACCTCGTCAGCAGTGAATTAAACGATGACGTCATGTGACTCATCAAAGGTTACAGGAAGTAAACAGGAAGTAAACAGAAACCTTAAATCTGATGAAAAGTGAATGAGGTCTGGTGACGAGATGTTTCATCTGCTCTGTGTCGTAGGGTTTAGTGATCAGATGTGTTTAGTGATCAGATGTGTTCAGATGTGTTTAGTGATCAGATGTGTTTATTGATCGGATGTGTTGACTGATGAGGTGACGATCATGTGACCCGTCTGCTCCACCAGGTGCGAACGGCTTCCTGCAGACGGTCCACAGAAACATGACGTCCAAACTGCTGCAGCTTCCAGACAAACACTCGGTGACGGAGCTGCTCAACACCTGGGCTCAGAGCGTCCGGCAGGCCTGTCTGTCAGCCGCCTGAAGCCCCGCCCCCTCCTGACTCCACCTGTTACAGTAACTCACGTTTCCACTACAGTCTGATCTGACCTGAACCTGGTCACAAGTAACGAGCAGCTGTTGTTCCCCACGCTCATCTTAGTCCCTGAAGGCCCCATCAGGTGAGGACGTTATCAGCCTGAAGGTCCTGACATTATTCCTGATGCATTCTGGGTAAATGAAGACTTCCTGCTCACCTGTAAACAGCAGTTTATCAGTGTGGACCTGCTGCATCCAGAAGTCCCACAGCCAGAGAGCAGATTTAAGCAGCTTGTATATAAAATGAACTCTTGGTTGGTTTGAAAGCTTCCAAACAGGAAACACAAAAGGGAAAAAGAGAAACCAGACCACCATGTAAACAGCCCGACTGTCGTCTGTCCCGATATATATTCTGCTCCTGAATGCAACACATGGCTTCTGCTTCTTCTTCTTCAGTTGGAATGAGTTTCTGTTTGAGATGTACTTTCAGTTTTGTACCACAGAAGAGCGCTGTTGTAAAGAAAAACTCTAACGTTGCTTCTCAGAGTGAAAATATAAATGTATTTTTTTGCTATCATAATAAAAAAAAACTTTTCAGTTCAACTTTTTAAAATCCAGAAATCCGTTTCAGTCACTGAAAACTAAACATTCTGACGGCTCCGGTTCACTTTCATCTTAATGACGTGTTTTTAAAACGTCAAAAAGATTCTTTAAGATTAAAGTTTAATTACAAACAATAAAAACAGTTTGTATAAAAAGAGACAAAAATATTTTATTATCTTCAGAATAAACGATACAAAGGTCTTCAAAATGTCAGACACAAACGTTCATTCAACCTGTGTGGATGTACGTGTGTGTGTGTGTGTGTGCATGTACGTGTGTGTGTGCATGTACGTGTGTGTGTGCATGTACGTGTGTGTGTGTGTGTGTGTGTGTGCATGTACGTGTGTGCGCGTGCACGTGTGTGTCAGAAGCTGAGTGAGAACGTTCTGTACGACAGGTTGGTGAACACGTCGATGTGATCACTGCTTCCTCCGACCGTCAGCACCTGAAACAAACATTTAACAGTTTAAGATGAAAACAGAAGTTTAGATTTCACTTCAATCAGAACAGATTTCTGCTCCGTCAGCTGCTGGAGGACGTGGTGCGTTCAGGGACTCACCCTGTGCTCGGTGCTGTTGGTGTTGAGCTGCAGCGTGTTGAGGCTCTGTGGCGTACACGGGATCTGAGCTTTGACCTCTCCACCCAGCAGACAGTGAGACACCGCCGGGCCTTCACCCACCGCCAGGATCTGAGGAGGAGGATGGGATCTCTGTGAACACTGGGGCAGACAGAGACAGACAGACAGAGGGACAGGGACAGACAGACAGACAGAGGGGCAGGCAGACAGACAGACGGATGGGCAGAGGGGCAGGCAGACAGACAGACAGTTGTCTCACCATGTCCTGGTAGAAGGCGGTCTGTCTCTGGCAGCCGGTCAGAGGGAAGACGGAGGTCGGAGACAGAGAGCGGAGATGCCACAGAGACAGAGACGGACCTCCACCACACAGCTGGAGGAGACAGGAAGTGATTATGGATCATCTGATCAATCGTTATAATCAATACATCAGGTTTGTTTTCTTACCATCCAGTCAGAGTCGGTCGTCAGACAGCTGATCCATTTCCCGTACTGAGGCCGAGCACAGCTCTGAAACACACCAGACGACACGTTCACAGAGAGCTGCAGCTCCACTCATACAGGAGGAGGAAGAGGAGGGAGGAGATAGAGAGGAAGAAAGGATGGAAGAGGAATGAGGAGATAGGAGAAAGAAGGAAGCAGGAGATGAAAGGAGGAAGTTGAGTAAGTCCATATAAGGGCGTGTGGTCAGAGTGGAGTCACCTCGTACTTGTAGACCTCGATGCAGTGGACAGACTGACCCGTCCGGCTGTCTGAACAACAAACGTCTCATTAATATTCATCAGAATGAAACTACACTCGTATTTAGAATAAAACTACAGCCTAGGACCAACATGGCCGCCGGCCCTCACTCACCCCACACCCTCACGGCTCCGTCCTCCCCCCCCGACAGGATCTCTGCCTCCCTGTCCCTCACGCTCACACAGTGGACGTAGTCAGAGTGACCCTGCAGGACGGACTGGGGACAGAGACACAGGTTCAGGTCCGGGTCCAGGTCTACTGATGGAGGACCTCCAGGTGAACCAGACTCACCTTGAAGACTCCGTGCTCCAGGTCCAGGATGTGGACGTTGTTGTCTCCTCCGCCGAAGACCAGACTGTTGTCCTGAGAGAGGAAGAGTCGTTGGTCTTCATCGTACAGGTAGAGAAACGCACAGTACTCATGTAGAGGTACTTATTGTAGTACTTTGAGTACATTAACGTATAAAAACTGTTCTCACTCTGTGGTTGATGATCATGGAGTTGATCTCTGGGATCTCCAGACTGGATCTGAGGAATAATAATAATTAAACACGAGGACAGACACATAGTATTTAATATAATATATATATAATAAAATACACATAATATATCATGTTTAACATAATAAACAAACATAATATTGAATATAATACACAATATATATATCATATTTAATATAATAAACAAACACACATAATATTGAATATAATAAATATGATATATAATATGATATATATCATTGAGGACACCAAACAGACAGGAAGTGTCTCTCACTTGTAGTTTGGTCTTTTCGTCCACAGAGCTTTGACATTCTGAGGAAACAAAAGTCAAATATGAGACACGCTGAAGCTTAAAGAAGACATTAATTATTATCTGAAGGTGAAACAACATGAGGAGCAAAGAGTCCATAAAGCCAGCATGTTCCTCCTGTTCTCAGGTGCCTTCTATGGATGAACGAACCTTCTTGATGAGCTCGCTCCAGCTCCAGCAGCTGATCTCTCCGTTCCCGGCGCTGAGCAGCTGACAGTCGGTGGAGAGGAGCGAGAACACGGGGCCGTCATGAGCTGCAGGAGAACCAGAGGAGTCAGAGACGTCAGAGAACAACCAGGTAGAACACACGTGACTCTGCTGCCACTCACCTGTGAACGTCAGGACAGGTTTCTGACTCAGGGCTGTGGCGTCTGGACTCAGAGCTGCAGACAGGCTGCAACACAGTCAATGTGATGATGAACATGATGATGAACATTAATATGATTATGATGAATGTTATGATAACTGCTTTGTTTCTTATCTAATGAGGCGTTTGAGGGCGTCGGACCTGAACACTCCGATCTCTCCGTAGTTGTTTCCAGCTGCCAGGAACCGACCGCAGGGAGAGAAGCTCTGAGAGAAGACGGACATGTGGAGGAGCTGCACAACAACACGCACAGTTAACATCACGCACAGTTAACATCACGCACAGTTAACATCACGCACAGTTAACATCACGCACAGTTAACATCACGCACAGTTAACATCACGCACAGTTAACATCACGCACAGTTAACATCACGCATTATCACCCCGACCCGTAAGAACCAGGATGTAACCTAGAACCTGCAGCTGTGTTTACTGTTCTCAGCTACAACAACAAAGCGAGCAGAGAACCTCTGATGCTGCAGCTTAATAAGCTCATTAATCACTGATCACTGGTCATTAATCACTGGTCATTAATCATTAATCACTAATCATTAATCACTAATACAGCAGCAGGCGTCATACTTCACCTTCACGGGACCCATCCTGCTCATTCAAGCAGCGCGCGGCTTCAACGAGCTCAGAAATAAAACCAGAAAAACTACGAACGAGGGAAGCAGCGGAGGCGCGGGGTTATGACGTCAGTGCCGCCGCAAGGGATCCTGGGACACGTAGTTCACAATCAGGCTGAGCCCTTTTTAATTTAATTTGTAGGAAAGTGAAATTCAAATGTATTAATTACAAAAAATAAACGTTTGAACAAATAAAGTTTTTTTTAAATCGTGGAAATAATAAAATCATAAATCATATTTGCATATGTATAAAGTGACTTATCAGCAGAAAGAAGATCAATATGTTTATTGATTTGATGTGGAGTAACTTTAATATCCAGACAGACTGTCAGCAGACTGAGCTCATTGAAACTCTTTCATTTGGTATTTACTGTTTTATATCATGTTATTTTATTCATTAATTTAATATATCACATTATTTTATTTATTAATTTAATATATCATATTATTTTATTTATTAATTTAATATATCACATTTTATTTATTAATTTAATATATCATATTATTTTATTTATTATTTTAATATATCATATTATTTTATTTATTATTTTAATATATCATATTATTTTATTTATTAATTTAATATATCATATTATTTTATTTATTAATTTAATAATATATCATATTTTTTATTTATTAATTTAATATATCATTATTTTATTTATTAATTTAATATATCATATTATTTTATTTATTAATTTAATATATCACATTATTTTATTTATTCATTTAATTATCATATTATTTTATTTATTTATTTAATATATCACATTATTTTATTTATTAATTTAATATATCACATTATTTTATTTATTAATTTAATATATCACATTATTTTATTTATTAATTTATATATTTTATTTATTTACATTATTTTATTTATTCATTTAATATATATTATTTTATTTATTTATTTAATATATCACATTATTTTATTTATTCATTTAATATATCATATTATTTTTATATCTGCTGTTCAAGATTCATTCATGTTAAGTTTGGATAAACGTGTCTTTAATGCAACAGACAAAACAAAGATGTAAATCAGCTCTTTTAAAACTTAAATATTATTGGACTGATTTAAGTTTTGACACTGAATGAACATGTATTTAAGTAAAGCGTGTTTCTGCTGTTAGACCATAATAAACACATTTATTAAGGAGTGAGCATTGAGCGGACTCTATGACGTCACAGCAGAACGCCGCCGAGCCTCTGTTCTCCATTCTGCGCATGATGACGCGCTGCCGCTGCGCGCCAAGCGGAGCGGCAGCGCGTCAGCGGCGGCGTAGCGGCAGCGGCAGGAAGTATGCAGGCGACGCGGCGGTAGAGAGAGAGGCGGTAGAGAGAGGAGAGAGAGAGAGAGAGAGAGAGAGAGAGCGGAGCAGAGCAGAGCGTCGCTGTGTGGACCGAGCAGAACCAGCAGAACCACCATGAACGGCCCGTGAAACCTGCTCGTGCTGCACTCACGCGCTGCATCCGTCGTCCGCGCGGCGCAGAGGCCGATCGAGGGTGAGTGAGCGCGGGAAACACGCAGCTAGCCGCCGTCTTTGTGTGGCGGCGGCTAGCTAGCATGCTAACATGCTAACCCGCACGGGCTGCGGCCCGCACGGCACACGGCCGAGCGCGTGCGTGAGTGTGCGTGTGAGTGTGCGTGAGTGGTGTCTTTGTTTACCTTTTAGTGGTTTTTGTACTTCCGTTCTCTCAACGGGGGGGCTAGCTCCATGCTAGCTCCATGTTAGCTACATGTTAGCTCCATGCTAGCTCTAGGCTAGCTACATGCTAGCTACATGCTAGCTCTATGTTAGCTCTATGCTAGCCCTATGCTAGCTCCATGCTAACCCCATGCTAGCCCTATGCTAGCTCCATGCTAGCCCTATGCTAGCCCCATGCTAGCCCCATGCTAGCGCTAGCTCGGCCGTGTTGTTTATAATTCTCAGATCTGTTCCTGAGAATAAAACAGGATGTTTGTTTATAGCTGCACGTGTCTGCAGGACGGAGGGGCTAGCTGTTAGCATGGGGGGCTAGCATGGGCTCGTTGGCATAGGATGCTAGCTCGTTAGCACAAGATGCTAGCTCGTTAGCACAAGATGCTAGCTCGTTAGCATAGGATGCTAGCTCGTTAGCATGGGATGCTAGCCCGTTAGCATAGCGTGCTAGCTCGTTAGCATGGGGAAAATGGCCCGTTAGCATGGGATGCTAGTTCGTTAGCATGGGGTGCTAACGAGCTAGCACAGGATGCTAACGAGCTAGCTCGTTAGCATGGGGGAAAATGGCTCTCTGCTCCATTTTCCGATGCGGGGTCGGGGGCTGGAGAGGGGGGCTGTGGGGGGGGGGGGAGGACCGTCGACCGTCTCTCTCTGCGGGCTTTGTGTCGGATGAGTCCCGCTCCCCTCGCCTCCCCTCGGCTCTCCTCTCTCCTCTCCTCTCCTCCCCGCTCCTCTCCTCCTCTCCTCCGGCCGGGCCGCGGTGTCTCCGGCTCAGCGGCTCATGTCGGCCTGTGTCGGAGGCGATGGCCCGCTTTGTCCGGATGAAACCCCCCCTCTGAGGCTGAACCGAGCGGGAGGAGACGGGCCAAGGTCAGCCAGCCCCGCGGGTCCGATGCCATTAAAACACTCAACATCCAACATTAAAACATTACACATTAAAATGTAAATGTTGTTTTATGAGTCACTGATGGTTTGTTTACATTATCAGGAGGAAAGAGGAGAAGACGCTTCTGATTGGCTGTCTGAGTCACATCAGTCTGAATGATCATCATCTGAGCCGGATTATTGTTGTTGTTGTTATTATTATCATTGTTATTATTGTTGTTATTATCGTTGTTGTTGTTGTTGTTTCACCTCAGAGATCAAATAAAACGTTCAGTTTATTCACAAAACGAACAACCAGACCTAAACACGGGCTGCTCATTATCTTCATTATTATATTCATTCATCTATAACATGTTTCTATAAAGACTCCTTTACACGAGTAGTTCAGGTACAGAGTGCCATCTATCCACAGAATAGTATAAATATATAATACACAGTAAACCTACAGCAGATATTGTACTAATGTAAATACAGAGAATAAACAGCTGGAGGTATGAATACTATGAATACTCAGGAGTTTAGCAGCACTAGAAACAGTAGAAATACACAAAACCTCAGTTAGATTAAAGAGGAAACACATGAAAAACACATCAAGGTGGAGAAAACACATGAATTATATATTTATCCTTTATCGAATCTTTATGAAGAATTAAAAGAAAACAATTATTTTAATGATAAATTAACGGTTATTATTTATATAATAGTTTAAGTCAAATGTCATAAAACAATATTCACTTTTCTGTGAAAGAAGATAAACGCTCATGTTCCGTATTTAACGAGGAAACCTGGATTGTTATTAATAAGAGTGTTTATTTCACATATTTAGTGTTTGGTACCGTTCTAACCGTACTACCATATGAAGCTGAAACCATTAGTCACTGATCTGATAATTGATCCATCAGCTCGTTAATCAATCCCACCTCATCAACTGGTTCCAGTTTGAAATCCCAGTAAAGTGAAGATTTATTAAAACCATAAAACCAAAACATTTGAAGTTTATTTCATCGTCTGGTTCAGTCAACGAAGAACCAACACGTGTATTATCTCTGTGTGATGCTGGTCTGGTGCTGGTCTGGATACTAGTTCGGATACTGGTTTGGATGCTGGTCTTGTTACTGGTCTGGATGGTGCTCTACATTCTTCATACTGGTTCTGTGTTGGGTTTCCGGGGTCCTGGTCCAGTTCTTCTCCTCCAGCTAGATGTTTGGGCTTTAAAACCCGACAGACTTTGAACTTTTTGGAAGATAGATTTTGTTTCTTTTTCTTCAGAGCTAAGCTAACAGTTCCCCCGCTTCCAGTCTTTGTGCTAAGCTATGCTAAACATGTCCTGGACCCACCTCTGTGCTGGTCACAGAGATGAAACTGAGATCCATCTAGAGGTCCTTGAAAAGGTTTCTCTACATCTGGAGGAGGTTCTTGGGGTCCTTTTGGAAGTTTTTGGGGTCCTTGAGGAGGTTGTAGGGGTCCTTGAGGAGGTTCTTGGGGTCCTTGAGGAGGATCCAGCAGTTCTTGTGATGTGATTAGAAGTTCAAGTGGCACCGTGGAAGATTCCAGGAGTCATTGAGGGAGTTCAAGGGTCCTTGAATTCCTGACATGTTTCAGTAGAATAACTGTGTTTGTGTAGGATCCAGGTTTACTGGAAAAGGGGTCCAGGAGTCACTGTAGAAGTCCAAAGGGTCCTAGTCTGGGCTTTAGAGTCCTTGAGGAGATGACCTGATATCTGTCTTCTTATCTGATGTCAGTGACGTCCTGATCTGGGCCGGTTTGGGTCTGGAGGTCTGGTTTGGAGGAGGCGGTCTGATCATGTGGTTTCAGTCAGTGACCCCGCCAACTGCAGCAGGTTGTGTGTACAGGTGTTGGAGGTGGTTCAGCTTCATCAGATACTCTGAGCTGCTCCAGACCTGCAGGGCTCGAGGTGGACTTGTACTGTTATTATTATTATTATTATTATTATTATTATGGGTCCATGTAAGATGAGTCAGAGACCCTGTTAGTCCTGGACCAGGACCGACCTGTGACCCAGTAGAATAGAAACACCAGGAGTTAAACCCTCTAACACAGATATTTAACTCCTTAATGACAAACATGTTTATTCATAAATCAAAACAATTCAGATTTTAGTAATTCAGGTTTGACTCATGTGGTCCAAAAAGAAGTACTCTAGTATTAGTACTTATACCACAGTGTACAAATACTCTGTTACACGTAAAAGTCCTGAATTCAAAATATACTTGAATTAGCAAAGGTCAAATACTCATTAATAAGAATAATATATATAATAATATTGATGTGTTAATGTGTTCATCACTTTAAAGGTGGAGCTTATTTTTATTACTTTTTATAATAATATAATAATATAAATAATACATATAAGATATTGAATACACATAACATAGAATATATATTTATCTAGTTTAATGTATAATAATACATCATAATTTATTAGTAGATTACATTTTGTTTTAATATTATATAGTCTGTAAAGATAAATGTGAGTATTTCCCTCTGAGACGTAGAAAGAAATGGAAATACTCAGGGAAAGTACAAATACAAGTACCTGTAACTGTACTTGTACCACGGTGTTGTTGCTCTAAAATCAAATGAAACAGAAAACAATAATAAACTTTAGAATATCAGAATAAAGTATTTCTTTGTCTTATTCTCAGCTGATCTGACTTCAGATCTAACAAACTGACGGATAACTTTAATGAATCGAGTGTGTGTGTGTGTGTGTGATCAGATTAACTCGTTAAAACTGACCCCGACCTCCACTCACTTAAGATCTAATGATTGCATTACTGTGAGATTAAATGTGCTCAAAGCATAAATGGACTGATGAGGTGTTTAATGTCTGCTGGTCTCTTTTCATCTGCTGATTCTTGTCTTAATTAATGATCATTTATGTTTTATAGTCTGAAGGTTTCATTCCTTGTTTTATATCATTAACAGTTAAAATGAAGTTGATTATCATAAAAGACTATTAGCTTTAGGTTTATTGCAAGGAGAATATGTATTGATCATTTTATGGGTTTTAGTCTTTTACCTTAAACACTCGAGCTGCTACGAGAGCAGGCTGACGTTTGTATTTGACTGATAATCAATTAATTGATCTAGAAATGTACTTTGTAAAGAAAAACGTCAAACATTTATGCTTTACTGATCTTTAAAATATGAGTATTTTCTACTTTTCTCTGTTTTATATCAGTGAAATTAATATTTTGGGGATTAAAAAATCCCCTTGATCTGAAAATCATTATTCAAATAATCAATAACAACAGTATTAATTAGTTGCATCATTAATTGCAATGTTTACGTTCTATTTCCTTTTTGTGGCAAAAACGACTGATATTGCAAATTAATAAAAAATATCATACTTAGTTAACATTAAGACAACATAAAATGTTTTAGATGGGAAAAAGTGAAATGTTGTCACAACATTGACATTTGTTTGTTTGTTTTAAAGTCTAAAGGGTTAATGAATCATTAAGGCTGTAAATAAAAAAACGCCCATCAATAGTCCCCAAAAACCAAAGATCGTTAAATAATCGATGGTGTCCCGGATTAAAACCATCTCATAATCGGATGAACTCGTGTGTGACTCTGATTTAGTTTAAGAAGGTTTAAATGATCGAATAATATTAATACTTTAAGTGTTAAATTGACCCTTTTAGTAAACCTCTTTCTTTTTTCTTCTTGTCTCCACAGTGATACCTCATTGGCTGGTGTGACCCCGCAGGCCCGCCTCCTCTCAAGGTGGGCCCTGATTGGCTGGACCTGGTCTAGGGAGAAAATGGCCGCCCTCAGCTGAAGAGCTAAGCACCGCTGTTTTCCTCCTCCGCCTCCCTAACGTCACTGTTCATTGCTTTGTTGTGAACTGTGATTTCCCTCCCAACTGTTTCCGTTAGAGTACTATGGCAATGCATGATATGAGTCGTGCCAAGGGTTTCCCCTGTAAAGAATGTGATATGGTTTGTCCGAGTACTCCAAGTCTTCTAGAACATATGAAAGCACATTATCAGCAAGAAGAGAACGGTCGTTTTGAGTGTGAACAGTGTGGACGCATTTACAAGCACGCAGCTAGCTTAGCCAATCATAAGAAATCTCACGAAGTGGGTTCGTTCCAGTGCCCCGTTTGTACCCGTACCCTGCCAAACGCCGTCGCTTTGAAGAACCACTTACGTATCCATACATTGTCCCCCAGTAGTGCGCACGCAGAAGAAGAAAGCGAAGAGGTACCTGAAGAGGCGGGCCACGACGAGAGGGACTACGGTCTCGCCCAAGACCTCTCGGACGGGTTTGGGCGCCCTCATTTGAATAATAGTGGTATGGGACATAGTGTCCTTCAAAGCCACGAGACAGACGACCACGGGAAAAAAGGCTCCCCCGAATCCGACGACGCCTGGGACAGACCCTTCAAGTGCGACCAGTGTGACCGAACCTACCGGCACCACGGCAGCCTGGTGAACCACAAGAAGTGTCACCAGCAAGGAACTTTCAAGTGCTCTGTGTGTTTCAAACAATTCAGCAACCTGGCTGCCTTAAACAGCCACGAGAGAACTCACTCGAAGTTCAAGACCCCCGGGGCTTCCATGGTGAGCGGCGGCAGCAGCAGCCTCCACGGGTCGGAGCGCGGCGGCGGCACGCAGTCGTCCCAGAGTGACGACACGGCCTCGTGCTTCTGCCACCTGTGCCAGATAGCGCTGCCGAATAAGACAGACTTCCAGGAGCACATCCTGCTGCACAACGCGGCCTCGCCCTCCCTCGGCCTGCCGCGCAGCTTCCCAGGCATCATGCCCCACAATCTGAGCGCGGTTCGATCCCCGGCATACACCCCCGCTCTGGGTGACCCACTGCCGTTGCCACCCCTGCCCAGTGACAAAAGAGGTCCCTATGACCCAATAATGGGCCCTCCGGTCAACAATCCCATCTACACATGCGCCTACTGTGGCGCAGGACACCCAGATCTGGAGACCCTGAAAGTCCACTATCTGACCCATGATCCCCACCCGGGCTCCCACGGCCAGGACAGCTCCCTCCTGAACTCGGACACGCTAAGCTCCGGTTCCCAGGGCTCGGTGTCTTCCCCCTCCGGAGGCCGCGTGCCCCAGGCCAACTCTCCAGACGACGGAGAGCGCCGCTTTAAGTGCGGGGAATGTGGCAAAAGCTATCGGCACGCAGGAAGCCTGGTCAACCACAAACGCTGCCATCAGACAGGCCACTACCAGTGCACCATCTGCTGTAAACAGTACCCTCACCTGGCGGCGCTACACAGCCACCTACGAAGTCACAAGGGGCGTGGCTCCAACCAGCCGATCAATAACGACAGCAATGACTGGCTGTCTCCGGAGCCGCTGACTCTGGACTCCCAGCAGAGCTACGTCCAGGAAGGCAGTGGTGCCACCACTCCAATTTCCCTACCAGGGAATCTCGGTGATGCCGCCCACTTCGTACCGGATGGTGGCCACAGCAGTGGGTTGGACTCTCTCGAGTTCCACGATCGCTTTGACGGCAGCTCACTCTCCCAGAGCAACTCTGCCCACCGGCAGGCCGACCGACATGTGTGTGCCGACTGCGGCGAGATGTACGGAGACGTTTCTGGCATCAAGTCGCACATGTGTCCCCGTCGTGGCCAACAGCCACAACCGCAGCAGAGCACCATGTCCAACGGTTTCATGGGGAGCATGAACTACCACAGCTCCAGTGGAACCTCGCTGCCCACTGGGAGCTCCAGCAGCCTGAAAGAAAGCAGCAGCCAACGGCAGTACTCCCAGAGCGGAGGCAAGAGAATGGGTAGCAATGACAAGGATGACGAGGACGATGGAGAAGTGTATCAGTGTTCGGTATGCGGAAACCACTACGCCAGCCTCAGAGCCCTCAGAAGCCACCTGCGTAGCCATGCCAACAACCCGACGGCGCCAGGACCTTCCAACCTAGAGCAGGAGTGGAGGATGATCTGCTCCACCTGTGGCCAGAGCTTCTCCAGGAAACAGGACCTCCTGAATCACCAGTTAGTCCACGGCCCCCAAAGGCCGGACGGCCAGCAACAGGGTATTGTAGGCAGCTCAGCTAATGGCAATGACAAGATGGACGGACGCAACCACATCTGTGTTGACTGTGGCATGTTTTTCGCTGACCGCCACCACCTGATCACCCACCTGTGCCCTGGTAAGAACCGGGGGAGCTCACTGAGCAAGCAGGGCCTGAATGGAGCCAAAGGGATGTCTGGAGGTGAAGGTGTCGGCGGTGGGGTTGCCGGAGGAAGCCGTGATGTCGGCGGCGATGGACGTAGGCCAATGGTTGACCAAAGCGACAAGCCCCACAAGTGCGACCAGTGTGGACGAGGATACAGACACCCCTGCTCCCTCCTTAACCACAAGAAGTCCCATAAGACCGGTGTTTTCCGCTGCTTGGTGTGTCAGAAACGCTACTACAATCTGCTGGCTCTCAAGAATCACCAAAGGACCCACTTTGATCTAAAGAGGTTTGTTAATTTTTTCTTAATTGGTTGAAGTTTGTTTTTAAAGACAGGGAACTTTTGTGGTATCCATGTTTTGATTAAATCTATGTTTAGGGAACTTTTGTAGATTTCCTCACAATCAAGGTCCCAAATTCCTCGTTATTTATTTGTGATTTTTGAGCTTGATGTGGAGGCTGATGGCTTACGAGATAAAGTATTATTTCCAATGTAGACGTAGTCTGTTTTAACGGCAGACATGTGGTTCTACAGTTGATCATCACATTGTACCAGGACTGTCAACGTCCATTAGGAGTTCAAGTCTGGGCCGTAATGCATAAAATAATAGCCTCCACAAAAGGTTGTGTTTAATCCACCGCTGCCCTGATATTTTTCTCTAAGTTTATAAATGTCACGTATTTACTGAGATTCTGTTATGTTTCCTTCGTCTCTGCCCGTCCCTGCTGCAGGCACAAGTGTGAAGAATGCGGCAAGGCGTTCAAGATCCAAAAGCAGCTGATCAACCACCTCCGTCTCCACGAGGAGCACCGAGCCAAAGGCCTCGTTCGGACCGGCCCCAACGGTTCCCGCTTCCAGCAGCCGGGCCCTTCTCAAATGCAGACCATGAGAGGAGAGTCGTCGAAGAGCCAGGCAATGGGCGCGAAATACAGCCATCAAGGTTTTAAAAAGCCTTACTCTTCAGCCGGAACTTCCAGGCCCCAGAAGTTTGACCCGTCGGAGACTGGGCGGCGGCCTTTTGCTTGTGAAGAATGTGGCAAGACGTACCGGCACGCGGGCAGCCTGGCCAATCACAAGAACCTTCACAAAATCGGGGAATACCACTGCAATGTTTGCAACTCTACGTACCCCAACAGGCTGGCCATGAAAAACCACCTACGTCTCCACTTCGCCCAGAAGAAGCACAACTGCCAAGAATGTGGCAAAGGCTTCCGCACTCAGAGGCAGCTAGCTACCCACACCACCGCCGGCCTGTGCAAAGGGCCGCAGGGCCCCGGGGTCCAGATGGATTTTGAGTGCGATGGCTGCTGCGAGGGCTTTACCACGGCGGATGAGCTTGCGGCCCACGACTGCCCGGCCCAGCACCTGCCCTCGTCCTCCTCCACCAACAGCTCCACCAACATCAGCTTGGAGAGGAGCTCAGTGGACCTGGACTCCGACGAGAGACCCTACGCATGCGACCTGTGCAGCTGCGCCTACAAACACGCCAGCTCCCTGCTGAACCACAAGCACACCCACAAGACCGGCAACTTCCGGTGCAACTTCTGCGACAAGCCCTACACCAACTACATGGCGCTGCGCAACCACATGCGCATCCACACCCAGCGGAAGAAGCACATCTGCCACACATGCGGGAAAGCCTTCCGGCTGGCCAGGTTCCTCCGAAACCACCAGAAGGTCCACGAGGAGGGCGCGACCCCCTTCGGCTGCCCCACCTGTGGGAAGAGCTTCCAGGGGAGATCCGGTCTAGCCAGGCACCGCTGCGGGGACAACCAGGTAGGCATGGAAGTGAGGAGGAAGGCCACTACACCCGCAGGAGAGGGCGACGAGTGTCGGTACACGTGAGTTCCTCGTCAGTTGTTTGTGATTCTTCGAAGTTGACAAAAAAAATAGTGAAGATAAATTTAGGTCTCTACGTGTCTATTACAGGTATATGATCTCCAATCCGGCTTCCTTGGGACCATACGCGTGCCGGAATTCGGATTTTTCTGAAGTTTGGACAAATTGAATTAGTGGAGAGACCAGATAAGTCAACCCCGTTTGCTTTCAGTTAGCATATGTCACACATTTTGGTTTTTTAGGCTACCTTCATGTTGAGATGTTTTGTTTTCATGCTTTGTTTTGACACAGATTTGATTTTTTCTGTGTAGCATATTAGCTAAATCTCAAGTACTGATGTTTGTTCCTTGCTCTTGTTATGATTTTGACTGTAGTCTTTGTTTGTGTTTGTTTTTTCAAAGTAGCATCATGATACAGCCGGTCATTAGACTAGTAAATGCAGTTATGTGATGGGGCTCTTGCACTTTGATGTCTTTGATGGCAAACTGAAATCACAGGTTAAGATCAGGAAGTATTTGTAGCTAGCTGCACTGCACATGTCTAGAGGTCTATATTCTCAACAGGTAAAGGATTATTTAATCCAGCTACAGTCTGACACGGTTGAGGTTCTTTGGGCATGTTTGATGGATCTTTCATCATTACATTCAGACATCAGTACTCACACAAAAAGAAGGATGCGACAGAAGGTCTTTGAAATTGTTTCCAGATGTAAAAGAAGCTGTTTGTGTCCATGTTGTGCAGTGCAGGGAGCAGCAGATACCTCCCAGCCCCCCCATGACTCCCAGTTGTTTGTCCATAGTTTCTCCCGTGTCCCTCCCTCCCCCCAGCAGTCCTCTCCCCTGTGACCTGTGTAGAAATCATAACTTTAAATGGTACACCACTTTGTAGTAGTCTTCTTTGAAAGCTTTAAGCCGGATTTCAGATCATATACCTGTACAACATCTTAGATGTTAGAGTATTTCAACAATTCTGAAGAAAAAGTGGTAACCAGTAAATGAGATCAAGTTTGACAGAACAGTGAAACCGACTACCATCTTCAGATACTAATCACCCTTTTTCTCCCCCTGTCCTCCCTCCTCCCCCCTTGTTGTTCCCCGTTTTGTCTCTGCACAGATGTGATCAGTGCGGTCGGTCCTACCGCCACGCCAGCTCCCTCCTCAACCACAAGAACACCCACACCGTCGGCATCTACCACTGCGCCGTGTGCCTCAAGACCTACTCCAACCTACTCGCCCTGAAGAACCACCGCCGTATCCACTCAGAGACGCGGCGCCACCGTTGCCACGACTGCGGCAAGGCCTTCCGGGTCTCCTCCCAGCTCTACAACCACCGACGCGTCCACCAGAAGCAGAGGGAGCTGACCTGCCGGTCCTGCCAGAGAGCTTTTCCCACGCATGCCAGCTTCAGGCTCCACATGGAGATCACCCACGGCCAGGCGCCGCAGCCCCGCCAGCCCAGATCCCAGCAGCCCCGACCCGGGGGCTCCCAGGAGCTGGGCTGGGGGTCCGGCCTGGACCACACCTTGATGCAAGAGCAAGGACTCAACCCGAGCAGCATGGGCAAAGCCCGCGGCCGCGGGGGCCACGGCGAGGTCCTCAAACCCCACGTGTGCGATCAGTGCGGTCGGTCCTACCGCCACGCCAGCTCCCTGCTCAACCACAAGAACAGCCACAAGACCGGGACCTACTTCTGCAACTCCTGCCAGAAGGAGTTCCCCAACCTCATGTCGCTCAAGAACCACCGCCGGATCCACACCGAGCCCAAACGCTACCAGTGCCCCGACTGCGGCAAGTCCTTCCGAGTCTCCACCCAACTCATCTGCCACCGCCGCATCCACACCAAGGAGAAGCCGTTCTCCTGCCAGCAGTGCGACAAGCGCTTCTCCTCCAAGTCCAACCTGAGGCACCACATGAAGGTTCACTGGAGCGGCTCCACGGCGCCCCCGCATGGCCATGGGTGCGCCCAACTTCCTGGGTATGCCCGGCGGCGCCTTCATATAACCTTAGGGATGAGGGAGGGAGTGTGGGGGGGTGAATGTGGGTGAGACATGGGGGAGGGGGTGAGATGCAGTCACATGCCAAGGTTTCTGGAAGTGCCAAATATGTAGCTCTTCCTCCCGCTCACCCTCCTCTTCCTCACTGCTCCATGTGTGGCTGAAGTGTGTGTGTATGTGTGACTCCTGTGTGACAGAACAGACTCACACAACAGGAGGGACGACACTAAATGGACGCTACACACACACACACACACACACACACACACACACATACACATGACTGAAAATGGAGGACCTACACACACACACACCACCGTCTTTCCTCAGCTCCCTCACGGACGACCCACGAGGCCGCGGTTGTAGGCGTGTCCCACACAGACTGACAGACGTGGACTGTAGACATGATTCACTACACCGGCCTTACTTCCTGCTCGTGTGTTCGAGCCCCACAGCGAGCGGTAAGCAGACTGTCTCTGACGCCGGCTCCTAGAGACTCATGAGTCCTGAGGTAGTGAGACGTGGTGGACTGAGCCGCTGTGGGGGTCCACATCAGAGCCATGGTGTCATTTCAAACCGGGGGAGCTGATTGGTGCTGCTGTTGTGTTTCCCGCCTCCATCCCGTTCAGCTGATGTTTAGAGGGAGTTCTTCTTCTCGTGGCCTTCGTCACAACGTTTTTAAAACCGAGTTCTGACCCGGTCGGTCCAAACAAAGTGTTTCTATTTCACACCATGTGGTGGAGACAGAGAGCTTTGGTTTGTTTTTCCTTTTTCTCTGTGGTTTGACGGGACGAAGCAAAGCATTGTGGGACGCCTCGGCCTGGTTTAAATGTGTGTGTTTTCTGTGAGTGTGTGTGTGGAGCTTCATGTTGTTGTAGCTTCTCAAACAGACGTGAGCCGCGTTCACACACACACACACACACACACACACACACACACACACACACACACACACACATTCTTCAGCAGCATCCCGTCAGTGAACGTTAAGGTTGGAGCGCTTCATTTCATCATCAACATGTTTCCACTGTCAACAACCACATCTTTTACAGAACAATCTCAACTCAAAGCCCCCCTTACTAGCTTTCACCAGGGTCTTCCACATGGTCTCCATCAGCAGATTGAAATACATTAGAACGTTAAGATGTGGTTGAAAGCTCCAGAATAATCTATCACGTGATTGGTTATTAGTGACGTTGTGTCCCGTCTGCATTAATGAAGGTAAAGTTACAACTTAACACGTTTATGTAGTAAAACTCTGTTTACTTTTGTTCTGGTGCTTTCAACTGTTAAAGTAGTAAGTGGACCTTGAGTCAAATGAAAACATAAATAGGATTATTTGAGACTATAAAAAAATGAATCCAATATTTTAAACATGTACAGATGTCTTAAAGAGACAGACCCACGTATGGAGGACATTTTGGATAATGTCAGATATTTTCTCAACGTTTATGTTGAGCCTTGAGGACGGCGTCTTGATTTTCAGGTCCTAAACGAGTTCAACGGTTTCCATTAACCGTCTCCTCCTCCGTCTCCCGTCACGTTACCCGTCTCCGTCTTGCTGCGTTTGAGCCGGTGTGTGTGAACGAGGGCTCCACCCGTCCTGATCCGCAGGATGAAAGAAGGAGAAAGAAACCACATAAGGACTGAGACCCCACAGAGTAAAGTACCGGTGTATATGTTGCTCCTGTATTGTAACCGTACTTCTGATATCTACAGAACCTCTTTTATAAGAAGGAAAAAAGACGACAGATCATTGTAGTAATGCATTTATTTATATTCTGATTATTATTATTATAACACTTGTAATGGACGGCGCTAGTCTTTAGGATGTGTGAGTTTAGAGCTGTGTTGATGTAAACACCCCCCCCCTTACCCACAATGCCCCTGTTCTGTGGAGATGATGGACTCTGAACTCCGTCTGATGTGTGAAGATTTAAGAACTGTACGATGGAAAGTGTTTTCTTGCCTTTTACTAAGTGATGTTGTGACGGTCTTTCTCAGTCAAGCCTTCCCATCATCCTCTCTTCCATATTTATCTCTCCGCCCCCCCGATCACTTCCTGTTTCACAAAAATCAAATTCACATTGAAAAGGGACGACTCAGTGATTCTCCTCTTTATCTGGAGTGCATTCAGTCCTCATCATTTGAACCTTTTTATGTTACACTTTTATGGTAACCTCTTGTATTTATTGGTGTTATTATTTTGTTTACTTTATATTTAATTGCGTTTTTTGACTATTTGGAATCCTCTGTGTGTGTTTAAAAACACAGTTTGTCAGCGTTTTAAGGAGCACTGGTGCTAGTAAAAAAAAAAAAAAAAGATAAAGCCGTGCAGTGACCGTCAAGTGCTGTAGGAGTCGATGTGATCTAGAACACAGAAATAATAACTGTACATTCTCTATTTTTATTTTTGCATCTTCCTCCTCCACCATGTTTGATTTGGGTTTCTGAGTGGACACTTTCCTGCCTGCATTTCAAGTAGATTTTAGAGAGGAGAAGAAGAAGAAAAATATTTGGTTTGAAACAACTATAACCCCTTTTTTGTTTTAACTTTTTGTTTCCATGCATATATATGTAATGCTTACTATACACTTTTATAAACTATGTTTTGATAATTCATTTCTTAACAGAAAAACTTGTCCATATACTATAACCCTTACTGCTGAGTACTGAAAATAAATAGATGAAAAAAAACGTGGACGTCAGTGTGTTCAATCCGTTCTCATTCAGCAGCATTTGCACTCACATGTCAGTTAATTAGGTACACCTGTACAGGATATATGTTATATCATAGTATGTTGTAAGAACGTCATAAAATGTCATAGTATAGTATGTCGTAAAAATATGATAAAAAGTCAGTATAGTATGTCGTAAAAAGTCATCGTATAGTATGTCGTAAAAAAAATATTAAGTCATATTGTATGACCTAAAAATATAAAAAGTAATAATATAGTATTTCATAAAAATTGAAAGTATGGTTTGTTGTAAAAAAATTCTAAAAATTCATTGTATAGTATCAATTATGAGTATGCATACTCAAACATACTCAAGTATGTCAAAATTAGCTTCAATTACAATACTTGAGTAAATTAATTTAATTACATTTTTTCATACAATCATGAAGCCAATCTTTTGTAATCAGAGTTAACATTAATTTCAGGAAATCCTAAAATGAATTTACTATTATGAAACAGGTTGTTTTCGTTTTGAAATCATGAGACTTGAATCGTTGATTTTCTCATAATGACTCATAAACAATAATAACCGTCTTCATTTCAGCGCTGTCTGAACCAGCTGGACTTGACTTGACTGGTGTTTGTCTCCTCTCAGATCTGAGTCCGGAGGGTTCCACCAGCAGCTCGAAAGCCTTCATCTGCAGTCAGTGCGGTCGGTCCTACCGCCACGCCAGCTCCCTGCTCAACCACAAGAACAGCCACAAGACCGGGACCTACTTCTGCAACTCCTGCCAGAAGGAGTTCCCCAACCTCATGTCGCTCAAGAACCACCGCCGGATCCACACCGAGCCCAAACGCTACCAGTGCCCCGAGTGCGGCAAGTCCTTCCGGGTCTCCACGGCGCTCGTTTGCCACCGCCGCATCCACACCAAGGAGAAGCCGTTCTCCTGCCAGCAGTGCGACAAGAGCTTCTCCTCCAAGTCCAACCTGAGGCACCACATGAAGGTTCACTGGAGAGGACCGCCGCCGTCCAGATGGACTTCATCCGCCTTCCTCGCCGTCTCCTCCAGACCGTTCTTCTAAACGACCCGACCTCCAACCGGACCACATCACCAAATGTACATGACTGAAATATTTGACCTGAAAACATATTAATCTGAATTTATTCAATTTATTAATAACTTCCAAAAGAGTTATTTCAGAATATGTCAGGAAAAAACTTTTACTACGACTCCCAACGTGCATTTCACTAACAAATCAAAATCTTCTATGTTTCGCTAACAGCAAGTTAAATGTAAAGATAGATGAAAAAAATTGATTTAAAACATACATTTTTTTTATCCAATAACGACAGATGATTTTTTTCCATTTTCACAAATTGTAATCCTGAAAATTCATAATTATTAAAATGTAAATGTTTCTTTTTTCGGACCACAGATATATAGTATAGAAGAGGTCATTGGGTGCTTTGGACTGTGGGAACCTTTTCATAGTTTAACAACATGAATGACATTAGTGGACAGCGGTTTGTCGAACACCAGCAACACCCATGTTTTAGAAAACAAATGGGCCGACAGTGAAGTCAAGAAGTTAACGCGTGAGAGCGGCTGCTCAGTGAGCTAAACCAGTAGCACAAAGGCTAACCAGTAACGTTAGCACAAAGGCTAACCACTAACGTTAGCACAAAGGCTAACCACTAACGTTAGCACAAAGGCTAACCACTAACGTTAGCACAAAGGCTAACCAGTTATATTAGCACAAAGGCTAATCAGTTTTATTAGCACAAAGGCTAATCAGTTTTATTAGCACAAAGGCTAATCAGTTATATTAGCACAAAGGCTAACCAGTTGTATTAGCACAAAGGCTAATCAGTTTTATTAGCACAAAGGCTAATCAGTTATATTAGCACAAAGGCTAACCAGTTGTATTAGCACAAAGGCTAATCAGTTTTATTAGCACAAAGGCTAATCAGTTTTATTAGCACAAAGGCTAATTAGTTTTATTAGCACAAAGGCTAATCAGTTATATTAGCACAAAGGCTAACCAGTTATATTAGCACAAAGGCTAACCAGTTATATTAGCACAAAGGCTAACCAGTTATATTAGCACAAAGGCTAACCAGTTATATTAGCACATGAGAGGAACTGGAGGTCTAAGTGTAAATGCTGCGTTCAGGAACTTCTCCAACATGATGACGTGAACATAACAGGTTCAGATCTGCAGGTGATGCGTTCAGGTTCAGCATCAGATCCGTCACTAAGACTTCACAGCTTCTGACAAACTATGAAGTATTCAAGTTGAAGACGCTGAAGACGAGCGGGCCTGCAGGAAGTCAACGTGGACGAACAAAAAGAGATTCAGTGTTTTAAAAACTGTAACTTCTTCTGAAGACGTGAAGCAGAGAGAAACGTTCATTCAACTCTTCTGATTCTCTTTGAAAGAAAGTCCTCCTCTGTGTTTAATAAAGTATTCCACCTTAAAGGATTTAAGGTGGTCGGACACCACAGAGTCCAGTTCTTCATGCTGAGTTTGAGTTTCATGTGACGTCTGATTCAGCTTCATTTAAACTTCATTAATGTCACGTGGAGAAAATAAATCTACCATAAAAGTTTTGATTATTATTATCATCATTATTATTAATATAACTGTTGTTATTATCATATTATCAAGTGTTTTGGTAACTCAAAAGGATTTTTAAAATGTCCCATCATTTTGACTTGGTATGTTGTAGTTGTGATAATAAATATGAAATAAATACATGTTCATATTCTACTTGATTTTCTCTTAAAAGGTTAAATGTTTGTTGAACACTGTATGAATTATGACATATAAATAAAAGAAGACAAAGTTTCTCGTAACATGAGGTAGTGTGTAATAAGTATGAGACACATTGCTAATTAAAGTGATTAGATAATATCTAGTATTATGAAAGCCTTTTATTTCTGTCATGATAAGTGAGATAGGATGGAATAACTATCAAACCTTCAGATTAGAACCTTTTTTATTATTAGATAACATTTCCTGATTATGAGAAAATAATTATGTTATCTCTTATTGTTTCGTTATGTTTCTAACGGGGACAGAGCTGATGTTGGCAGCCATCTTTGTTCTTCACCTCTTTATAGTTCTGTTTTCTGACTCTGATGAGTGAGATAGTTAGAGGTTTGAGAGAGTGATGAAGATGATGATGATGAAGATGGTTTGTTTTCTGCAGCTGTTCAGCTTTACATATTAATAATATATCTTCATTTATTAGTGCATTATATTTAGTTTTAGAGGCGATATATTAAACATCAGAGCAGAGGCATTGCCTCCACACGGCTCTCAACATGGCGACAGCAATAGACGCTAACGGCGCTAACAGTGTTTACCTGGGGGGGAGCAGACCGGATCGTTGGCGCTACGTTTCCATGACGACGCCTGTGATGATGTAATTAGATGAAATGTTACATTAGTTTAAGATTCATCTGGCTTTGGTGATGTCACTCTGTTCATAACCTTCGTGTCACTTTCATATATGAACTCATATCTTTATGTTTGATGGAACCAGTTTGTTTTCTTCTTGGTGGTTTACGTCCTCGATGTTTCTAATAAAATGTCAAATTCATGAACTCTGTAGTTTATTGTGACTGAAAAATGGATTCATCCGCCTCTTAAAATAGTCCCCACTAATGAACTACTTCCTCCAGCTGATAGAACTATTGATCTGTGGTTTTAGAGATTGACGTCTTGATGAAAGAAATTATAAAATGATTAAAAATGATTATAAATTATTATTAAATCAAATAAAATTTGGGAAAAAAGATGAACATTAAGTTAAATATGTAAATATAAGACAAAAGGATAAAACAAAAATCTAGAAAGAAGATAAACTCTTTAATAAATGTTAAATGTTAAGAAGATGAAATATTAAATATTCAGTGATAACAGGAGATTATCATATATTGATATAATCTATATTTGATTTCTTTCTTTGAGAAAAACACTCCTGAACACATTCAATGTCTGATTCATAAAAACATTGTGTATGATCTGAAATATATCCGCGGTTTTCTTTGTTTAAGTTAATAATGTTTGGAGACCAAGAATAATAAACTAATGAATACATAAATAATAAAAAACGTTTGTTTGATTTGTTTCACAGAGACGAAGAGAAAGTGAAGCTTTCTGCTGTTTCATGAATAAATCCTGTTTCTACATCGAGTTCAGAAGAAGTTTATTTAAAGGATGATTAGAGTCCATAAAACTCTGATGTCATTTAGTTTATCCAGAATATTAATTTTGTTTTTTAATAACTTAAATGATGAAGATGATGTTAAATGTTATCAGTGGATTCACAGTGAGGAGGAAATACAACTTAAATAAAGTCATCATCTTTCTTTTTAGTTGGGACTCATCTGTTTTTAGATCCATGATTTTTCACAATAAAAGCCTTTCAGCTGCTCCACAGGGTCTTATTGTGAACATTATATTACATTTCTGACATTATGAATGAACAATGTGAGACGTGAGGAAGGACACAGGAAACAAGAGTACACTGAACAATCCTTTTCTTTATTCATTTTTTGTTTTCATTTCAATATGTCTGTCAGGGTTTGTTTTTTTAAGATTTTATTTTAAATTAAAATTTTGACACACTTATAAAAGACAGCATCTGCATAGAGTTGTCATCTTAAAGATCCATGAAGAGAGAGAGAGAGAGAGAGGGGGGAGGAGGAGAGAGAGCGAGAGAGAAAGAGAGAGAAGGGGGAGAGGGGGAGGCAAATGGGTAAAGTAGGGTGGGGGGAATACTGGCACGTCACATGAACTAAACAGAACAGCCAACAGCAGTACGAGAGAGGGGGAGGAGGGGGGGGACAGATCGCTTTACATTACGCTACGCACACATACACACACACAAAAGAAACGGGACACAAGTTGCATTTCCGGTCAAAGTTGTTCTTTAGAGCGACGCCTGTCCTGCTTTTTTATTTTATCGGGTTCTGGGGACGTTTTTCTGACCTCTGACCTCTCGTCCTGCCGTTTCCCCCCTGACAGAAAAGGTCGGCCTTTATTTGTGCGTTTTACTTAAACGGGTGATGTAGTGATGGAGTTCCTGCAGGAGGAGTGAGCTGCTGGTCCCGGACGCCTCCGCACGCTGAAGAGAGCCCTTGTTTCTCTGAATATTGCACGCTTTGTGACGGTCGGCCCGTTGGAGGCCGGAGGCCGGAGACCGGACCCCCGACTCAGAACCGCGGTCCTCAAACCCATCGAAGGCCTGAAGCTGCATTCAAGTCAGAATCCTGATGGAACTCCACACAAACTAAGCTGCTTCCTGGAGTCTGAGGACGTAAAACAGCCACGAGACCCAGAAGGATCTAAGAATCTATTTATGAATCAGGTTTTCAGCTTCGAGTCACTTCGACGTCTTTGAGGAACCGAAGCTAAGACCTCCTCCAGGAACCGGACGAGGACTATATGATGGAAACGAGGAAGGAAGACTATGGTCAATAAAATTGGGCCCTTTCTCCAAAAGCATTGTAAGGCGAATTATATGAGCCCATTGACTTACAGTGAGACTGAAATGATGTCAGCCCATTGACTTACAGTGGGAATGGAGAACCAGGACTCAGGTTTGGGGTTGGATTGGGGTTTTAGAATGTCAACGGTTTAATGGTAAAATCAAGATGACGCGTTGCTATCAACAATGTTAAAATTTGCCGCCATCTTGGAGCTGCTTATGCTAATCCGAGGCTGGCGTTAGCGCGGAGTATCTCGGATCAGGCTACTTCCTGACAGACGCGGCTGCGGGCTAAACTCTGGAGCACACGGCAGGTAAAGAGAGCAGGTGGTGGGTTTGTCGTTCGGCTAGCTAGCTGTGGTTGAGAGACACCGAGTCAGACAGACAGAGAGAGAGAGAGTTCGGAAACCCGCTAAGTGATCGAGGGCCGCGGGGTCGTTTTCCAATAATATGGAGGGAAGCACTTTCATCAGAGGAGCCAGTGGGCGGAGCCTCTGGGACGGGGGGGTGATGGATGGAGGTTTGGGTTGTGGCTGAGTTTACACCGCTAACACCTGCCGGATCGCTTCACAGTCCGTTAAATGAATTTTTGCGCTTCTTATGGACGGAATGAGGAAAAAAACAACAAACTGGTACGACACCGAATCTTTACAACAAAAACACGGTGGTACGTTTTCCTCTGGATCTCAGCCGGCGGGTGTAAAGACAGCGTCTGAACGGAGAATGGCGGACGAGGACGCTGGAAGCTATGTGTCTCCGTCTCTCTGCTGCCGTTACTCACCCACATAGAGGGAATACAGGACGGGGGGACGGGGGACGGGGGGCAGAGCATCACAAAAGGACAGAGATTGAACTACTTATCAACTTTGACGGGAATAGATATCTCAGTAGATTTATACATAGACATGCAAGTCATTTTTTCTCTCTTTGAAGTTATTTACAATAATTACATAACACAAAGAATCCAGTTTCAGTTTGACAAAATTGCGAGCATTCAATATTCAATATTACTAGTATTATTTATGATAACATAACTCCTTTTGTACTTCTTTAAATCATTGCTATTATAGAATCGTCATAACCTCCCTCTTTTAAAAGTATTTATGTTTGATCTTCTTGTGTGAAGCCGTTCCTTCTCCCTCTAGGATTTTGCAAATGTTTTACTGCATTTTTATTTGTCATTTATGGTAATAATAATAATAATAATAATAATAATAATGTTATTTAAGTGTCTTTCCTACTTGCTATGGCAGAAACCGTGGGGGCGTGGTCTAAACCTTCATGCCCCTCCCCTGACTCCTCCCACCCCCCAAAACACTGATTCAAACCCAAATACTGTCTCGTACGATGGAGAGAAAGACAAACGGGTGGAGCGCCAAAGAAATCATCATCAGAAACAACAATTAATATCGAGCTGCTCCGAGAGCAGACCAAAACAAACAAACAAACAAATAAACAAATAAAGAAACATTTCCAATATTCCTCATCATCCAGAGCACTGAACAGGTTTTGGTTTTTGAAAAATTCTTTCAGGAAGACAGAAATCATCGAAGAGAAGAGTTTAATCGTCCGACAATAGAGGAACAATAAAATTAGATAATAAAAGCACGACTAACTTGGATCGGTGTCTGCTGAGGACACGCGACGTGCTGCTGATTCAAACTGAAACTTTATTCAGCAGAAATAACTGCAGAGCGTATTCAGCGTTTCTAAATGTTAAGAAGACCTCAAACTACAGAAAGTCTTTTTTAGTGTGAAACAATACGCCTTGTTACCTCCACACACAGGCTAACGGCTAACGGCTAACGGTAAGTCAATCTTTGGAGTCCTGGTGTCGCAACCAAACTCTCTCTGGATGATTTTTCCTGTTTCCTGCTTCGCTCTCACAAAAACTGTACACAGCCAATAGAAGCGGTCGTGGCTTCAGAGCCACACACACACACACAGTTATAGAAATGCAGTATGTTGATGTAAGATTTATATATATTTATATATATTCTTGTATATATATGTGACTTCCGTTGACAAGGCTGCAGTCTCGTCTCACACGCAGGAAAATGCTCAAATGAGGTTCATGGAAGTTCATAGCTAGCTAGCGTCCAGTGGAAACATTACATATTAATATATCATGGGTTAATTAAACATTATTTGTAAATTATATGTAAGTGATGCAAATCTCCAAGCATCACCGCCAATGAACTGACTTGAATTACAACAAAGCATTGCTAGCGTTGTTAGCTGCTTCATTATCATTTACAGACAGTTATTTTTTGCTATTATAACCGTTTGCACGGCTAAACACAAACCAGAGAAGAAGAAGAGAAGTTGTCTAGCTAGCTATCAGAACCTGCAGAGTAGCATTGATCCTGTGTTGTGAAGGCAGAGACTGATACTGTACAGAAAATGACCCCCAAATAACAAGAATAACGGCAAATTCATGAACAGAAGAAGAAAGCACCACCGTTGTCTCCGTATATGCCTCGAGTGGAGGAGAAGCTAATGTGCTCATTGTTTTATAACGGATGATTATGCGTCATATTTTACACTAATCAGACCACAGAAACTAACATCTACAGGTGAAACAGGTGAAACAGGTGAAACAGTAAAGGAAAGCGGTGTGGAGGCACACATCATCGTTGTGGCTTGAGATAATTATGGGCTATCGTTATCGTGGGGGCTGGTGGTGGCGGGGGGTTGCTATAGTTACGGTAGCATTTGATGTTTTCTTATTATATATTTTTACCATTTGTGACGAACTTCTCAGTGTAAACTTGACTCGCGTTGTGCTCTTTGATATAAGCGGCAAACATTTTAGAGAACACATGAGGGGGAGGGGCAAAAACGCTTTGGTTTGAATTTTAATAAGATAATAATAACAGTGATCATGGAGTCCTATAAATATGTCGGATCTCTTATCTCTTCCCATCAGTCAACAATTAAAAACAAAATAAAAGTGGAATTCATCAAACGGCTGAAAACCCCGTGGACCTGCGATCGGATGCTTCGCACATCTACACAAACTTGACACACACACATTCACGCATTTATGCACCAATCATGTTTCACTGAAGAGGACGGAGGCATGCTGCACACACACGAGGCCGGGGGGGGTGACCCAAAGGTCGACGGCTTCATACGGTTCAAACCTTTGTGGGGACAAATTCCCACAAAAACACAACACTGATGCAACCGTGGAAGCAACCGGCACAGAGGTCAGTTAGTAACGGAGGTGTGTCACCCAGCGGGGGGGCAAGATGGCTGAAGTCATCGGCAGCGTATTTGAAAAGTTCATCATCAACCTGCTCCTTCAACAAAACAGCTTTTAAAAATACAGCTCCAACGACGTTACAAACAAAACGAACGCGTGTTTGAGCGTTTTAGATTTAAAAATCAATTTGAGAATGAAAGTAGGAACAGGTTAGTTAGCTAACGTGCTAACCAAAGACAGGTCCAGTGAGCGGTAAAGTGCACGACATGGAGGGCAGGTCCGGGGTGGGGTACAAAAAACACCATCATGCAAACTCCACAACGCTTTTGCATGCCTTTTTTATTATTATTATTATTATTATTATTATTATCATTATTACACACAACGGGATGGGCGGGGCTTCTGCAGAAGGGAAGGCGCAGACTCCCGATCCTCAACGTCGTCTTTTTTTTGTACAACACAAACAGGAAGAGGGAAGACAAAAGGACGGGGGAACGAATACTCGGACAAACTTCCGAACCTTCACTGAGTTGTTTAATTTAACCATAACCTTAACGGGTTTTGTGATGTTTGTCCGTGTTTTCTTTCCCGGGAGAATGGAGGCGGGGCCTGATGGAGAACAGGAACGTTACAGAAAACACACACACAGCAAAGAAACATCAGTGTCAACAAGCTGGCTGGTGCTTTGAGGACATCCTCACATTGCTGATTTTAATCCTAACCATCGCAAGACGACCGCGACAACCGTGACGCCACCTCGACAACCATTGACCATCGAGAACTGAATTAAATATTGTGTGGCTGACGTTATGACGTAACTGGCGGATGATGAACGGAGCACTGTGACTGGTGGAGAAAAAATGTTTCGACTTTGAAAAAAGTCAGTTCAGTTTCCTCAAATTTCCAAAATGAAGCAGAGCTCTTAAAGAGTCCAAAGACACCCTGGAAATGTAAGTAAAACAACTTTTACAGGTGCAAACATGATTTGATATTTAATCCATTTTGTGGACAGATTCAGTGTCTGTACTATACAGTCTAAAAACACTCATAAAGACAGAATGAAGCCATGAACGTTGACAACACAACAGCAGAGAAAAAGTGCTAAATTTATTCTAAAATCTACTGACGATTCATTTGAACACACATCTATTGGATTTTGCTGCTTGGAGGGGTCAGTGGGTGCTAAGCTTTGGTGAACACAGAAGTTAAGTTTTGGTTTTTCGGAAGTCAAAGAATAAAATAAAAACTCCCACCTCCACTCTTCTCCAAACCTGAAGCTAAAAGTTCTCGTTCTTTATTTCATCTAGCGACTAATACAGCATCACAGACATCTACGACTAACAGCGCTAACTACTACAACTCCCAAGAAAAACACACACATATTCAACGAAGCAGCGACCGCTTCCCCGTGTCGACTCATCGCCGTGGCAGCTGGAAGTACCGTTAGCCAGGAAGCTAACGTCGCTCCTGTTGGACAGATTGTGAGCTAACAACGTTAGCTTCTTGCCAGCGAGAAGCCTTCCAGAGCAATAGAGATGTAAAATGGAGTGTAAAGAAGCAGATATTTTATAACACAGTTGTGCATCTTTTGAATTGATGCTTCAATAAAGAGAGTTTCACGTCCAGCTGTCACAGGAAGTGAATAACGTGTGAAACAACTCCGTCCACTTTGCAGCTCTACATTTGGTTTAGAATCCAGACACGGTTAGCTAGCTAGCTAACACTTTTTTTCTGTCAAATAAAACTTTGCTATAACAAACTGACTTTATTGCTTTGACACCAAGTGTAGTGCAGAACGGTTCAGGTGGTGTTTGTTAGCCTGACAGTGAGGTGACAGGACGGTCCGGTGTGGGCCTCAACGGAGGCAGACGTACCTCCGTATCACAGAGCCTGAACACGGACAAACCTCCCTAAACCCCCCGACATAAAGCCAGAGTCACAATACTCTGTAGTAATTTTCCAACACCCCCCCCCGTGTGTCCAGTTTGGGGCAACACGCACATTTGTGTTACTTCTCAACACGGAACCACGTTAACGAAACAAAACATGCTAGCACAAACAAACGTAACTCACATGCGTGTTGTTCCCAATCTGGGGCAGTGTTGAGGTTAACACATCACTCAGTTATGATTACTTCAAATTATTATTTTCTATCAAAGCTTCATTCGTGTAAAAAAATTAAGCAGAGTGAAGTCCTGTCTTTCTGTGTTGACATAGAGCTAACCGCTAATATAGCTAAACGCTATCTGAGATACAGTAAATACATTTAAAACATTTTATTTATTTTCTGTATATTGCTACATATTTGTGAAAGAGGCCAATACGAAAGCAGAATGCAAATTTGTAAAGCTAGTTTGACAAACTAACCATTTCCAAAACTTTCAACCATCGTTGTCAGATTGAACTTGAAAACTGAAACGATCTGGAAAAAAGCTAGTAATCAAACCTGCGTGAAGATTATTTGTCAAACTAATGTTTCCAAGGTCAATAAACGTATTTCTATAGATTATTTTCCCCAACACTGGTCCGGACACACGGAAAGTGTCTTTAATATAAAAAAAGACCAGAAAACTTGAGATCAATCTCCAACAAGCAGCTTCTACACAACCTACATTTAACACGAGCTAGCGCTATAGCATGCTAAACAACCCAGACTAGCACTGGCGTGATATGTAACGCGGGGGAAGTGTGCATTTTAAGGGTGGGGGGGGATTTCCAGTATGTCTGTGTGAAACGTTCAATGTATATGAGGTGTTCATGCATGCGCCGTGTTGTGAATGAATGTGAACGTGTGTGTGTGTCACATGTTCCACCTTCCACGGAGGAAAAATCCACCAATAGGAACAAAGCCTCTCCTGTTCAGTAGCACCTGTGCGGCTCATTAAACGTGAATCAGGTTTCACATCCCCCAAAAAACAGACGCTCAGGCAGGAGACGGAGGAATGCAGGGAGGAGACGGGCGAATGCATCAAACCGAACGGACTAAACAGTAACCGCTAAATGATGTCAGGCCGATACGTCACGGGACACGTCACGCACGCACTAAAACAGCAGCACCACGGAACAACGAAGCAACAAACGTTCCCCAAAGAAAAGAAAAAACGCAACGATATTACCACGACACTCAGGTAACCAGGGCACGCCAGCATCTGCAGAGTTTTTCTACATTTCTGTCCATCTCTAGCTTGTTTGTTAGTTTTATAAAGTTATGTTTTAGTTTGTTTTTCTTCTTTACTTTTTAATGTGTTCTCTGCATTTTTTAGAATCTTCCATAAGAACAGCTGTGACAGCTGGAGACGACGGCCGGCCTTCACTACGACGACTCTACGGCGATCAGTGTGAACCCCGATCCTCACTGGCTATCTTGGGTGGGGGAGGCGGGACGAGTCGTCTTCCTCTTATCTAAACTGCATAGATTGACTGACCGCCTCCTCCCAGCTCCTTTAGACCCCCCCCTCCCCCACACACTTTCTTCCCACCGCTCACCCGTCAGTCAAACGTCACGTTTTCAGATCAAATTCAGCAAGAACCAGAGCCCCTCCCCTGCTCTTTGGTTGGATAGATGTGACAAGAAGGGGAGGCTGTTTTCGTGGAAACCTGCCACGTTGCATGACACCCCCCACACACACACATTGTGTTTTCTCAACCAATTGGCCGGCTGTGAACAAACGCTCAGTGGTCAGCGTGTCACGCTCTTTCCTTGTCGTTTTTTTTTTTATAAATGCCGTGTGGCAGGTCAGGCTTTGCCAGTCTGAGCTAATTTAATAGGCTGACTGAGGTGAATGACAGGAGTGAGCAACCAATGAGAGGTGGTCTAAAGAGGCGTCTGAGCCAAACGTCCAGGTCGGTCCCTCCCTCCCAGAAACATTGGGACAAAGTTGGTTCTACCAAAGCCAGCAGGTGCTCGTCCTGCGGGACAGCATTCCGGAACATCCCAGCAATCCGGAACATTTTAGCATTACTGACAGCAATCCGGAACCTCACAGTGTTCCGGAACCGTCCTTTCAGAGCTCCAGAAGGTTCTGATGGAGCCGAGTTGAACGTCCTCTAGAAGGACAACACTTCAATGGAAAGCCGAGCACAGTTCATTGAGAACGTGTTCTGTGACGTTCTAGAACGTGCTCAGTTCCACGTGTACGAAACTGATAAACACATCAAAGGTTGGCTCTGGAATGCTCGTCCCGTAGAACTCCCACCCAGCAGCCGTCACCATCACTGTCCTCGGAGACTCCCGAAAAAACGAAAGAAACTGTTAAAAAATAAGAGAAAAGGCAAAACAAACAAACAAGTAAATGTCATATTATAGGTCATCATTTTTTACAGGCAGCTAACCCATGTGTTGCTTCATATGTTCAATACATTTACATGTACATCTGTAATAAATAGTAGGTTTATTTGTACCCTCTTTTTGTATACGTTATGTTTTTAGGTCAGCTATAATGTGATGGCGTTTTTATTGTGGTTTTTTTTGTCTTTGTTTTTTGAACCCCACCCAACCCCATGGTGTTTCTTCTATCTGTGATTGGATTGTTATCTCTTCCTAGCTGATTGGTTATCTGTCTTGCATTTGTGTTTCAAGTTTTTGTGTTGTTGTCGTCGGTGTTCTTTTCTATGCTGGCGGTCGGACGGTCGGTCGGTGTCGGTCGTCACGGCGGCGGATGGCGGAGCGTCTTAGAAGCCCAGCGTGCCGCCGATGGTTGACGCCAGGACCACGCCGAGGATGACGCAGCAGATGATGATCATGATCTTCTTCTGCAGGGGGGCAGGAGAGACACACGGGTTGGTAGGGTAGATCCCTATGATGGGAGGTTTCTTATGGTAATGTTTTCTGATGAACACGGTACCTTGCGGGCCTGGCTCTGGTATTTGACGGCCTTCTTAGTGTCGGATACGGCTCGCTCCACGTAGTCCACAGAGTGTTCCACGTTGTACTCAATTCTGTCAATCATCTCTCCCTGAAACAAACATACGTGGTGTTTTAGTTTAACATGCGCTGACGAAGCGATCTCTCCATGGCTGTGGTCACGTCACTCACCTGGCTCTCCACCAGCATGGCCATGTCCACGAACATGTCGTGCAGCTCACGGATGCTGTTTTCCAGCTTGATGATCTCGGTGTGTCGGGTCTCGATCTCGTTCAGAGCCTGCTTGGTCATCTGAGAGTCCATTTTGATCTGCAGGAGAGGACGTCTTTTAACACAAACATTATTTGACTTTGATTGTTTTAATAAAAGGAAAAAAGCTTCTAAAAACTAATACAAAAGTTAAAAGGAAAATATATTAACAAATGTGACTACCAAAAGAACTTAACAGATTTGGGAATACGTTAGAAAACTTTATTTAAACTTTAACTTAGAAACTTTTGAAATATCAGTAGCTTGTCATACTCACCAATGGGTTGCTCTGAGTGTCAGTAAAAAAATGTTTTATTTACAATTGTCTCTTTGCTGTTTTTTGGAAAAACATTAGATCGTTTTCCGTGGTCATGTGACTAGTACAAAAGAACATTTCTATTGTTGTTAGTTGTTAAGACTAAAACACATCGGGGGGATTCTCTGGAGGCGGATAGCTGGCTAGTTAGCTCCGTCTTCTCTTGGGCGACGGGGAGTGATGCGGAGGGCCCATTAGATCACCAGTCAACTGTTCGGCTCATTTTCTGTAACCAGGGTAGCATTAAAGCATGGTGGGATTAGCAAACTAGTTAACAAGCAAGCTGCAACCTCCAGTTCTTAAAAGTGAAGTCAGTGCGATGTGAACAGCAAATTCGAGGCTTCAAAACATCAGTCCAGAAACCAATGGGGGACTACGTCTGGTTACAGAAAAGCCAAATTAAGTTGTTAAACATGTGTGCTTTTAATTTAAAGGTGCGGATGACATTGGAATCTTCAATACTAAAATCGAACTTGTCCTTTTTGAAGTGTAAATCAGTTTCTGTTGTGTCTCGCTGAAATTTAATTTGGTGTAAGATGGTGGTGATGACCTTCGAGCTCCAGTTCCTCCTGTTGTCTGGTCCGATTGGTGCGATGTTGTCTGGCTTACTTACCTGCTTACAGAGTGACTTAACGCCGGCTGTAAACCGTGTTTCTGATCTCCACTGGTTGGGACACTGTGACATCACAGCTGGGTGTGGTTTCAACCAGAGGAGCTCAGTGTCAAATATTTAGATTTTCAGCTCGGTGTTAAGTCACAGACCCGACCACAACCATCGGGTCACGAGACACGCTTAGCTTGGGCCAGAGGCAGAGGTGCATGCACATATTTGAGCTTTTACTTTGAAAGAGTGAATGACAATTGTGAAGTGACTCCGTCAAAATAAGAGCTCCAAAGTGCATCCTCCTAATGTTACATGCCATGTGACAACGGCCGTGTTCACTTGATGTCTCAGCGCACCTCGTGGCGATTCTGCATCCCAGGTAGTTCATGAAAATCATGAAGGGAAGCAGAATGGCTCAGGTAAAAGTGAGGCTCAGGTGCGGTGCTTACATCATCGGTGAAGATGGCCAGCTTGCCACTCTCCAACATGTCCTCTAGTTCTTCGTTGGTGGTGGTTCTCCCAGCTGCAGACAGAACACAGAGAGAGAACGTTTAGAGCTGACAACTCCTGAAACTTGCTTAGTCATGTGATATACCATGTGACACATGCTTCC